>NC_061113.1:114817942-114865437 GCF_002878395.1 Capsicum annuum | reverse complement strand
AACATCTTTAGAGCATCAAGTTAAGGCTAGGAGGACCTTTGGTTTGGGTCCTAAGGCCTTCAGACTCATTTTGTGCTATCGAGTAAAAATTGATAAAAATGGCCCATAGGTGTGGTGTCACGACCCGAGGCTTCACCCAAGTTGTAACATAGTGCTTAAGGCCACAAGTAACCCTAAGCTCACCCATGATCTGGTACCTACTGCGAGTACTAAACAAAATAATAATTCAAGCATCATATGCAAAAGGTAAACTAATAAAACACTATTAAGGTTGAATACTAAAACAATATCCAACGTGTATGAACTATTAATAAAACTAAAAAACATGTCTGACTGTCTAAATATCTAAAAGCCTCTAATACATAAGGAGTTGATGGGAAAAACCCCAAACTAACTTTGATTTACTGAAATAAAGAAAATACTAAAAATAACTACAAATACTTTTACTCGATGGGTAAGGACTCACCACAACTTCTGCTAAGGGGTACTGAGCTGACTAAGGGTGATTGGGGAATTGATCATCCAAACCAATATTGTGAATTTAATATAGTTCAAAAGAGAGTATGCGGTCAGTACTTTGAATATACGTACTAGTATGTGAAATAGGGACTAACTGAAATGCATATGGATACTGAACATGAATGCAAGAACATGTAAAATGAATGCAAGAACAAGTAAAACATGTACTAAAATAATCTATAAAACTGACTGATTGAATATCTGATGAATTAAACATATTATCAAGCAAAAACCTAAGCTGATATGATCTTGATACTGAACTGAAACTATGGGAGATATCATGTACCCGATATGCCCCAATATAAGCTAATCAGGGTCACACCTATAACCCCAGTTGGAAGGGTATCAGTACCTGCAACGGGTACCAACAATGGTTAAGTGCATCAACAAAAATAGTGTCCTAAAGGACTAGAGTCACACTCTACAGGCAGGTTCCCGTAAGAGAGTGTCAACCCTCGACTGGTAGGAAGACCTCTCAAAACCTATACAAGCTACGTAGTTCTAGAACTGAAGGATTGCTACTAAAGGTCACACCCTCGAGTGACCGGTAAGCCCCCGTCCCTGGGTTCACTTGGTGCTAAATCCTACTCCCAACCAAATTGATACTCATAATAATTAAAGTCAACTAGAAATCACAACTTATAATGCTCAATATGATTATGACCAACTGCGTTTGATAATAAAACCATGATCTAATTGTCTTGGTTCTTGAAAATTGAAGAATGTATAAATAAATAGATATCGAGTGTTCAGAACCCTTCAACACAAAATATTACTTTAAATACAATGAAATCATTTAACAACAATTTAAGGGAATTATGATTTAGAGACCTAAAACATAGAATATATCCCTAACTAATGAAATCCATGTTTTTGAGTATGGGAATATGTTAAACTTATGAGGAAAACATGCTCACGTGGTTTAATTCATAAATTAGTAAATTAACATGATGTCACTTTAGCATGATATGGGTTATTAAAATTAAAATCATGTAATAACATCATAATTCATATGGGTAAACATATTGGAATGGATCGAATTCAAAAGTACTAGGAGAACATTGGGTAAATTCATACTTAACACTGGAATTTCATTAAAAGAAGGAAAAGGGTTTATACATAAAATAAAAAGGATTCTTGGGACTTAATGGTTGAAAATAACCTATTAATGAATACCCTACATATCTGAGTTGCTCAAATGCTTGAAGAGAACTTGGAATTGGAACCTTGAATAATTGAATTCTTGAAAAAAAGATTGAAATTTTGTGTTCTTGGGAAGGGGGTGATTTTTACATTGTTAAATGATGAGGAATAGGGCAAATAGTTCCCCTCTTGGATGTTAATTCATGATTTGGATAATTAGTGAGAGGGGGAAAAGACCGAAATGCCCCTTTGGGCTTTAAATAATGTTGTAGGATAACACAGCCTCCGTGTCACAGAGGCTATTGTGGAGACTACCCTTTATGACACAGCATGTACGGTAGAGACAAACCTCCATGACATACCATGTATCACGGAGGTCCAGCATCCGTTACACGCTTAAATTGCAGAGGCATTCTACGTTTGTGGTTCAAAAATACCCCGAACCCCTTCCAAAAAATTTGAAACTCTCCCATATAACCCTTTTAACACCCCTAAACATATTTCAACTCATATATCAATGTTTCAAACTTGAAAGGTAAAAAATAAAATGTTTGAAATTTTGGGGTCTTAAAATGGTTATGTCTCTTGTACTTAGTGTGAAATAAATACCTTTGGGACTCAAAAACATAATACGTATAACTGAAAACTTGTTTTGGATTTGGTGGTGTATTATATGTAGGGCCTCATTTTATCAAAATGACCTTGAGTGGAAATTTTAACTACGTCATTGAGTCTAAATGTTGAATTTAATAGGTTAGCATAGTTTGTTTGCATTTATGGGATTCCTAATGAATCTTGAGAGGCCTGTAGAGACGTGGAATTTTCCAAGTCCCCACTAGTGCACCACTCAACTTATACACCTGCTAAAGTAGCACTTGGCTCTCTTTAGCAGAGGTTGCATAAACAACCAGCTGGTTGGTTAAGGAACTAGGCTTGCCAACTGAGGCCCCTAAAGTGGAGCCCCATCTGCTAAAGCAGAGGCCGCTTAAGCGGCTCCTTCACTACTTTAGCAGAAGAGGCAGGCTCAATGATACCATTTATGTGGTACGTAACTGCTTTAGCGGTCACCACTTAAGTGATCAATTCCCTCATAAGCAACAACTGGGAGGCCATTAATGACTCTCTTACCTTATTTTCTCCCATTTTTCTCACAATTCTCAAGAGTTAAAACCCTAGATAGTGTTAGCAATTGGGGGAGTAATTATTAAGAGATTTGGGGGTAACTATGAGCATGGATTAATCATTTCTTCATTGAAATCTTGATAAGTTTCCATTAAATTCTTGGTTAATTCTTTAATTTATTCCCAAAATCCCTAGATACTATTTGAGTAGATTGAGGTGCCATTTAAGCTCATAATTTACTCATTCTTGAGGGTAAATACTCCTTGATCATAGAGACACGTGTTGATGATTTTGAAAGTGTAATTTTACAAGTGGGCCTCATATGGGATTTTTACGTGATTTTAGACCCAAAGCATAAGAGTGTAATATTTGTACCATTGTTCTCTTATTGATGAAGATATTTTCATTTTGATAGTGTGGAATCATTTGGAAGCTTCTCGAAAAGGGGAATCATGGACTTGATGGATTTCATCGGGCTTTCTTTAGCATCGAGGTAAGCTAGGTTTACCTTTCTCTTAGATTGAGATTAATTATAGCATGAATATGATATTAGGCTAGGTTTAGGATGGTATTTTGGTCTTGAAAGTATATTTACATGATTTGGCTCTTTTAGCAGTTTAAGGATCGTAATTAGGTATAATTACCTTAACTACTCATTATTTTACTAGATTTAATATGTTAGTGACAAATTGTGGGTTATTTAATATCTATTATTTAAATTCGATACCCTAGCATATTTCAAGGTAGAATTTTCCTTAGAACAGATTTTAAGGATAGAAGTGGGCCCCTTTGACCCACCTTATGCCAAGATTGCTTTTAATTCATTGTAAGACCGACAGTCATTGAGCATTATTTTAATTACATGCATAAGCCCAAGGATGTTTAGATATATTATGATTTATTCTAATTTGGTACATGGGAGATGGTATTAGTTCTTCTTTGAGTCTAAAAATTTATAATATTAAAACCAGTTTTATTCTAGCAATTATTGATGATATGATTTTTGGTTCAAGTCCGGCAATGAGGTGTTGATTATGATGGATATGGAACCAATTTGAGTCTAGCTTTTTACAGTATTAAAAGTACCAAAGTTATTATTTTAAAATATGGTTAAGTAGTGTAATTCATGTTAGTATACCTCCTTAATTGTACCATCTAGGCTTATGAAGGCCCGCATTAGGTCATTTACTTTATTGCACCTTCTGGCTTATGGGAGCCAAAGTGTAGTGATAGCTATGTTTACCATAATCTCATTATTCTGGTAATTTATTCACAGTATTTGGAGTGTTATTCTAGATTTTCCCTCTTACCTTGATTTAGATTATTTATCTCATATTTTATTATATTTATATTATGATTTAGCTCAGTCGGTCGATGATGCCTACTAAGTACTCATGGATTTGGTACTCATACTACACTTATGTCACTTTTTGGTGCAGATTCAAGTACTAATTGCCACCGTTGATGCCAAGAATTATTTTGGTCAGAGTTCAAAGATAGGGCAAGATCTTAAAGTATGAGTTGATGTTTTCTACTTCTATTTTTGCTAGTCTTTCCATTTTCAAGACTATTGTATATTGACTTGAGAGTACTTGTATTTTTTTGGATTAGAGACTCTTGTACCAATACTACTAGGTCGGAGGATGTTATGGTCTATCTTATTTATCTTGTGTTTGAGTATTATTCCATGATTTATTCCTAGTAAGCTTTTATGTGCATATTTTCATAATTTATGCCAATCACACAATTAGCCTATTTCATAGGGCTTCAAGTAATGATTTCTCTTACCTACTAGTAGGATAAAGTAGGTACATCATGACTCATAAATTAGGTTGTGACAAATTGGTATCAGAGCACTGGGTTCACCAGTATTATTGGTACAAGTGCAAATTTCTAGTACAGTCCCACTTTCCAGATCTATGATGTCTATTTCTTATCTTTAAAAACTATAGGACATTCTTAGGAGATCTTTAATTCTTTTTCTCAATTTGTGCAAAGAGTCTGAGTTGGTTTTTAAAATTTCTTTGATTTTATTCTTTTGTAAATGGCTAGGACGCGTGCTACCGCTACATAAGATGAGGAACCCAAGTTTGTGACTAAGGATCCTACTAGTTTACATGATGACCTAGAGGTCGAGGGTACTTGATAGATGCAACCTTAGTTAGACACTAGTATAGGGAGTCTTCACCAGACCCTATTCCCACTCGTGCCCCAGAGATTTCTCCACTACAACTAATGGTGGTCCAAGGGCCAACCCACGCTCAATCAAGGTTTATTTCTTTATCACTAGTCAAGGATGCATTTCAAATCTTAGGATTTATTGGTGGTGCAATGTCTGATGGTGCTTAGTCTGCGGAACAGACTAGTACTAAGGTAGGAGCACAACCTATAGCTGAATCTCCCAGGGTTGAGATTCCTCCAGTATTGGTAGTTTCTCAGTCAATAGTTGCCCAACCTGCAATGCCTACTGAGGAACAAAAGATGTTTGATTGATTCTTGAGATTGACTCCCCCTAGGTTTTCTAGGAACCGAGAAAGGATGCTTATGAGTTTGTGATTGCTTTTGCGGTTAGGCTCCAAAAGTTAGGCCTAGTTGAGACTCATGGTGTAGAGTATATCATATTCTAGTTAGATTTAGCTGGTCAACAATGTTGGAGAGATTATATTGACTTTATGCCAACTAGATCTCCTCGTATACATGGACACAGTTCTTTGAGGTTTTCTTGAAAAAGTATAGGCTCTATAACCTTAGAGATTGTACAAAAAAATATTTCTTAAGATTGAAGTAGGGTACATGACTATTGTGGAGTATGAGGCTTAATTTCATGAGTTGTCTAGGCATGCTACATCTATCTTATTGATTGAGTATGAGTGGGTTTGATATTTTGTTCAGGGATTGTGACTTCCTATTAGCATAGCTACATAGAGTTTTGTTACTACTGGTAGATCTTTTTATGAGGTTTCTAATCATGCTCAACTTATGTAGGAGGTTCATTGTGATGCCCAGGGGAGCACTGATAAGAGGTTGTAATATCAGAGCAGTTTTAATAGAAGTTGGTGTTGCTTACAATTCAGAAGCGTTGATTCAAAGGGTAGGTACCCTCTGTATCAGCCTTATTAGCACTAGGGATAGCCTATTAATCTCGTTGATATGGTATTTTAGATTACAAATGAGGTTCACTTAAGCTACGATGATCATCCTGGCTAGAGTAGTTGTCCACTTCAGAGAGGTTTATCTTCTGGGTATTCTAACAAAGGTGGTTATACTGGTTCATTTGGATTTACTAGGTTCAATACAATGCCTGATATGTGCTATGATTGTGGGGCCTTCGACTATTTCTCTAAAAATATCCTAGGAGTGGGATAATTATTTTACTAGCTCAAAGTGTTCCACTAATTAAGGCAGTACTGCCCCTAGCTAGAGGTGGTATGTAGGGTAGTCGACGTGGTCCCCAAGGTGCTTGTAAAGTTTCTCAGGAAAGTAAGGTAGGTAGGATAGTAGATCTATTAGGTGCCTAGCCATGTAGTAGGTGTGGTTAGTAGTATGTCTTAGAAGGTAGTCCTGTGGCAGAGTCTGTGGATGTTGTTATTTTAGGTATGATTTTGGTTTTCCATCAACTATTTTTTTCTTTATTTGATCTAGGATCCACTTATTCTTATGTGTCTTCTTATTATGCCCTATAGTTAGAGTTATATTGGGATTCTTTATCTATGTCATTATGTGTATCTACTCCTATGGGTGACTTTTTAGTAGTGGATCGAGTTTGTATTTATGTGTTGTGACTGTTTGAGATTTTTATACTCAGGTTGATCTTATTGTATTAAACATGATGGATTTTAATGTGATTCTGGGTGTGGACGGGTTATCCCCTATCATGCGGCCTTGGATTATTTTGCCAAACTGTTACCTTAGCCATGTCTGGAGTAACCCTAGTTGTGCGAGGTCTATTTGTCCCAAGCCAGTAAGAATTATTTCTTATATACAGGATAGGAGACTTATATCAAAAGGTTTTAAATATTATCTTGCATATATTTGTGATGTTAGTGTGGAGAGTCCCTTACTTGACTCTATTCCTATAGTTTATGAGCTTTACGATATTTTTCTTACCGATAAACTTGGTCTTCCTCCTGAATGCAATATTAAGTTTATTATCGATATTGAGTCGAACACCCGGCCAATTTCTATGGCACCTTACTATATGTCTCCAACCGAATATTAAGAGCTGAATTCTCATCTTCATGATCTTTTGGTAAGGATTTTATCAGACTAAGCATTTCACCTTGGGGTTTTCTTGTCTTGTTTACGAAGAAGAAAATAGTTCCTTGCGTATGTGTATAGACCACAGGAAGATTAATAAGGTGATAGTGAAGAATAAGTATCTTATACCTCGTATTGATGATATATTTAACCAGCTTCAGGGAGCAATAGTGTTCTCTAAGATTGACTTGAGGCATGGTCACCATCAGTTGAGGATTTGGGTTGAGGACATCCCAAAGACAGCCTTTAGGAATTGTTATGGTCATTATGAGTTCCTACTGATGTTTTTTATGTTAACAAATTCCCTAATGGTGTTCATGGATTTGATGAACCCCTGTTCAGGATTTATTTAGATCTTTTCATAATTGTGTTCATCTATGACATTCTTATGTATTCGAAAAGTAGAGGGGAGTGAGGATTATCCTCTAGACTATGAGAGACCATAGGCATTTTGCCAAATTCTCAAAGTGTGAGTTGTGGCTTAAGTCATAACATTATTAGGACGTGTGGTGTCTAAGTATAGGATTAAGGTGGACCTAGTGAAGATTGAGGCTATTTGTGATTGGTCCAAGACTATATCTCTATTTGATATTCGCAGATTCATTAGTTTGTTTCGTTACTAAAGGTGATTCATTAAGGATTTTGCTACTATTGCAGAACCAATGACCAGATTGAACCAGAAGAAGGTTCCCTTATAGTAGCCTAAGGAGTGTAAGTTGATCTTATAGAAGCTCAAGGTATTTCTCACTTTATCTCTTGTATTGGCTCTTCGTGTAGAGGGTGAGGGATTTATCATATATTGTGATACTTCTAGTGTTGGTTTGGTTTGTGTATTGGTGCAGCAAGGTTGAGCTGCTGTTTATACATCGATGCAGTTGAAGGTACATGAGCACAACTACCCCACTCACAATTTAGAGTTGGCAATGGTAGTTTTTGCGCTAAAGATTTTGAGGCATTATCTATATGCATCCATTATGATATCTACATCGATCATCATAGTCTTTAGCATCTTATGATATAGAGAGAGCTTAATTTTAGGTAGCATATATGTATGGAGTTGCTTAATAAATATGGTATATCTATTTTATACCATATGGGCAAGGCGAATGTGGTAGCGGATTCCTTAATCTTGAAGATGGTGAGTATAGGTAGCTTAGCTTCTATTTCAACTTCTTAGAGGTCGTCGGCATGGGACATTTAGTTCTTAGACAACTTGATAGTGCAACTTGATTTTTTTTATCCCATTAGGATTTGTGCTAGTGTTAAGGCGAGGTCTACCTTATTTGAGTAGCTTGATCTTAGGTGGATTTATACACCTCGGTGTTGCTATCCAGGCTTTTTTTAGGCTTGTTTTGAGGACTTCACTTGTGATTAATGAGTAAATCTTTGTATAATTGAGCATATAAGTGTTAAAATACTTTATTACAAAGTTTAAGGTGTGTTTCAGACAAGTTTTAAATCAATTTGGTCACTTAGAGTTTAGACGAGAAAACTAGTGTTACTAGCTTGAGCTATGTGTTCTTCTAGTTGATCTCAATGGATTGTAGTGTGTGTAATGCTATACTGATTGTGTGATTGTTTAATATGTGTGTAATAATTTTTTTATAGTGTTTAAGGTTCAAATCGAACAAGCCAAGAGTTGAAACTGAGTTAATAATCAAAAGGACAAAACTAGTACTCTTAGCTTAAGTTACTAGTTCATTGTCTTGGATTATATGTTCTTTTGACCTCTAATTCATGTTTTTTGATATTATAGGATATTTTTTGAGTTTATAATTATGATATATGGATGATACTCAAATTGTAAATCAAGTGGAAAGAACACAAAAAGTCTTGGAATAGATGGACAAACACATAGGACAGGATTTGACCAAAACAAATGTTTTGGAGTCATTGGTGTTCCACAGACCTTAGGCACCGCTTTATGGCCTTTCCATGGCCGGGGGCATCCTAAATGACCAATTACAGTGTTTTACTTCAATTAAGGCGAACCAAGGACCCTAGTCACCGCGATATAAGCGTGGCACGCCGCTATGTCAAAATTGGCAACTTATGTCCTTCTATAAATAAGACCCTTAAATATTATGTTACACACCTTGAATGACCTTGAAACTTTTAGGGAGTCTGGATAACACATAAATTAGGGTTTTTAATCTATTAATTTGGTTTTTTATGGATTTTAACATGCTCTATCATTTCGATTATAGTTATGTCCATGAGCAGCTAAACACACTTTTTAGGGTTAAGGCCAAGAACATGATTACTCTTGTTATAACTTGATTTGGTTTTGATTCGTTATCATATTAGGTTGTTTCATTCTTATTTTTAACACTATTTTAAGTATTCACAAGCCTTATAATACATATATTGTCATCACGTTAGCTCAAGAGGAGGAACAAGAAGATAGAACGTGGGATAAATAGAGTAGGATTGTAATCTTCCACATGAATGAAGTTATAATTTGTATTTAGGATAGAAATATACCTATATGCCCTATTTTTTTCACTTACTGGATGAAATATGAATGCATTTAACATTTTTTTCACATTATCTCTCAACGATGTAGTTGTGGGTCTACGTTAAATAGGTGATTAGAGGCTCAAAATACCATAATCATATTATAAACCCTGTGAATCAACAACCAAGATAAGTAACATAACCAATTAAGTTCAATAGCATATCATGATTGTTCGCAAAGCCTTAACCCTGGATTTATCCTTATTGATTGTTCAATAACCTTTACATTTTTGCATTGTTTATGGTTACATTTAGTTTTAACTTTTCCAACACTTTTGATTAATTGAGAACTTGTTAATCTTTATAGTGAACTAGATTTAGAGTGTTGTAAACAAAAATCCCTGTGGGATCAATATTCAGCCTTTTATAAGGTCACTATATTACTTGGTGAGACCAAGTACATTTGTGTATGCGCTTGGGGCAATAATTTTTTGGTACCATTGCCAGGGACTTATAAATAGGAAACTATATCATTTTTATTTTTTATATATTGAGTTATACATAGTTAAGTATTTTTTTTATTGTTTTTACTTTTCTTTTACACTTCGTGATATGTCAACCTGGGATTGAGGGTTTCAAGTGATGATGATTCTTGTTGTTTTTGTGGAGGACCACACGGAGAGGGTTATTGTCCAAATTTTTTGGAAATCAAGTGGTTGGGACCTTCACTATATAATGTGGGTACTAGCTAATCTATAGAGAAGACACAAGAATTTCAGCCATTCAGCTGACAGCTTTTCTTGAGATTAACATTGAGAAGATAAATAAGAGAGAGTGTGTTGCGGATGGTGTAAATTTGGAAGTGGGATTGGTTGGGTCTCATTCAAAGAAATTTATACATTATGTTTAGATGATGACATGTCTTTGGAGTCATCTGAAATAGTATAAGGGTGTGAAGATAAGGAACAAAAATCCAATATTCTTAAATTTGCACCAGACAAGCAACATAAAACATGCCTCACTTTAAGGCTGAGTTTTTTACCATGAACCATTCATTACTCGGTTCCTTCATCTTTGTACCACCATTCTATGAGCAAAAAAAAAAGATGGATGCAAGGTTGGGGGTGAAATTTATATCTTCAAGGTGGAAGAAAAAATTAATGTGGGTTGTGTCGCGATATTAAATCAGGACCTGCTTGGGAGGCAGCTCAAGTTAAGGTAGGTATTCAATTTTCATAGTTTTTTTTTTTACTTTACTTTTTTTATTATGTCATATGTTGAAGGGAATTTTGAGTATCAAAAACCTGAGCTAAAGAGTGTGGCAAAGACTTTGTGTGGTGTCCCAGACCCACCTTTGATGTTTACAAAGGCTTCTAGCTAGGCCTAGATGCCTCAGAGAGTATTTATATCTCTGCTTTTAAATTTAACTTTACGGACAAAATAGATTTTTAAATGTGGGATTAGGAAATTTCAATGTTTTGGGTGAAGTGATGCTGTAGTTCTTGAGTCTTAGTTGTTTTCTTAGTTTGTTTTGGGTTAAATTTGAAAATTTTGAAGAATCGCAAAAAGATTTTTCTTTTTAGTTTTTAGTTTGTGGGTTTCATTTGAGTAGATACACACCTCACCCACCCTATAGATGTTCTTTTTGATACTTTTTCTCAGGGGTGTACCTTAAACCAGTATCCTTTTTGTTTTAGGAGTAAATTTTGAAATTTTTGTGTTAGGATAAGTGAGATATTCTTGTTAGTGCTATGTATCATTACATGATGCAAGTGGTTCTGTTTGTTATAGCATGTTGATTGTACGAATTGCTACTTTTGAGAATCCTAGGATCTAGTGTATAACTCTTATACATTATTAGCTTAATTTTGAATTCCTATTATTGGTTCTTTTAGAGTCTATGATGATCCCATTTGATTTGAGAATGTTCCATGTGTGTGAGGTTGTTTGTATATTCCTTACTGCATGGATGCCTAGAACATACTTGGTGTGTGTACAAAGCGAAATAAAGAGTGTGGGTTTAGGAGATGTTATAGTATTTCTTTGATAGCCATGTTTCATACCCCTTTTGACCTACCATTGTGCATAATCCTAGTTAGCCCCATTGATCTTTTAGCTTGTTTTCTTTGGTAGTCTCATATGTAGCCTATATCCCCTTCTTTGATTGACCTTAATTTGATCCAAAACTGCTACGCCCTTTAGTGTAAAATTAGTTGGTTAAGGATTTGGAAATGGAGGAAGGACAATGGTGAAATCAAAGCCCCAAAGTAATAATTATTGGTATGTACAATTGATTAGTTCTGGTTAGGAGTGAAAGAAATTTGTTCTAAAATTAAATCATGAAGTAATAGACAATACTCTATTACATGTTGTATGTGAGTGATCTTAATAAGATGGCGAAACACTAAAGATATGGGTAGACAAAAGTGGTGGAAATTGGTTGTTAGAGGTGAATTGAATCAAAAGTGTAATGTATTAAAGTGCTTAGGGAAGATAGTCACTATTCTTGGCCAAAATAGTTTCTACCCATCCCTTAGCATAAATTACAACCCATAAAGACCTATTTCATCTTGAGCCTTAACGTTATATTATTAGTGGAGTACTACACTAAGGGAAAGCTTATGGTTCATCTTGTGTAACTTTTGAATTCTTTAAGAGAGTGAGTGTAATTTAATTCTTGTACCATTTTATGATAAACTACATCTATATGAGTGAGCTTGGGTAACTCTATTGTGGTGAGGGAACATGTTTTATGATAGTTTGGTGATTAATATGATGTCTTTGATTGAGCAATATGTATGAGTTTGTCAACTTAGTGAGTCAATTCTTGAGGCTAGGATGTTTTAGAGTAGTGTTCTTGAGCTTTCAATTGTGTTTAACATGTACAATATAAGAACTTCTATTTTTTATAGTCATTATAGTAATAGCTTGAGTGTCTTTCGAGTAGTACAAGTATGGAGCCTTATCTGATTAGGATCGTTAGAGTAAAGAGTTGTTCGAGGATGAATGAGGCTTTAAGTGTGGGTGATGATCTGGTGTGGATTTATGCACCACAGTATTGCTATCCGGGCATTTTCCTTCTTTTGAGGACTTATCTTGTTATTAATGAGTAAATCATTGTATAATTAAGAATCTAAGTGTTAAAATACTTGATTACAATGTTTACGGTGTGTTTCAAACAAGTTTGAAATCAATATGGTCACTTACAGTTTTTATGAGAAAACTAGTGTTACTAGCTTGAACTATGTGTTGTTCAAGTTGATTGCAATGGATTGTACTATATGTAATGAGATACTAAGGGTGTTATTGTGTAATTATGTGTGTAATAAAATTTTTATAGTGTTTAAGGTTTAATTTGAACAGGCCAAGAGTCAAAACTAAGTTAAAGATCAAAAGGACAAAACTAGTACTCTTAGCTTAAGTTACTAGTTTATCGTCTTCGATTGTTTGTTGTTTTGATCTCTAATTTGTATTGGTTTATATTATAGGATTCCTTTTTATTTTATAAATATGATATATGGATGATACACAAGCTTTAAATAAAGTGGAAACAACACCAAAAGGCGTGGAATGGATGGACAAACACATGGGATAAGATTTGACCCAAAACGGACAATTTGAAGTCATTGGCATGACACGGACCTTAGGCACCACTTTAGGGACTTTTCAAGTCTATGAAATACTAATGACCAATTCTAGTAGGACACCATGATTTGGGCGTCCCATAGACCCTAGGAATCATGATATGGGTGTGGTACGCCGCTGTATCAAAATCGGCAGCTTATGTCCTCCTATAAATAGGACCCTGAGGATGGAGAACAATTCAATTATGGTTTTTATTCTATTATTTTGGTTTTTGTACGGATTTTTGAATTTATTCTATCATTTTGATTATGGTTATGTACATGAGTGTCTAAACACACTTTTCTGGGGTTAAGGCCAAGCACATGATTACTCTTGTTATAAATTGATTTGGTTTTGATTCGTTATCATATTTGGTTGTTTATTTGTTGTTATTATCACTATTTTAAGTATTCTCCACCCCTAGAATACATATATTGCCATCTTGTGAGCCCGAGAGAAGGAATCAGAGGATAGAACGTGGGATATATAGAGTAGGATTGTAATATTCTACATGAATGAAGTTATTTAGGATTGAAATATACATACTTGACCTATTTGGTTTACTAACGGGATGAAATATGAATGCATTTAAGATAGTTCTCACATCCCCACTCAACGAAGTAGTTGTGGGTGTAAGTTAGATAGGTGATTAGAGGCTTGAAAGACCATAATCATAATACCAACTGTGTGAATCAACAACCAAGATAAGTAATATAACCAATGAAGTTCAATAGCATAGTGTGATTGTTGGCAAAGCCTTGGCCCTGCATTGTTCCCCATTTATTGTCCAAGAACTATTACTTTTCCGCATTATTTACGGTTACATTTAGTTTTAACTTTTTAAAATATTTTGGTTACTTGAGAACTAGTTAATGTTTATAGCAAACTATAATTAGATAGTTGTCAACACAAGTCGCTGTGGGATAGATATTTGTCTTTTTATAAGGCCACTATATTACCTGGTGAGACCATGTACACTTGTGTGTGTGTGCTTGGGTGCAGCATAGATCAGGACAATCTATTTGAGGATATGAGGCATTGTATTATCCGTGATTAGGAGCTAAGTGGTGAGTCTAGGAAGGATACCATAGATTCTGAGGGTATTTTGAGGTATGATGGCCGCAATTGTGTTTTGAGTTGATATTTCGTGAGGCTCACAGCTCCAGATATTCTATTCACCCTTGTACAACTAAGATGTATAAAGACTTAAGATAGCACTATTGGTGGAGTGGGATGGAGAGAGATGTGGAAGATTTTGAAACTTGTTGACTATGTTGTCAGCAGGTAAAGGCAAGCATCCAAGTTCGAAAGCCTGATTTAGAGATTTCCCATTCCCAAGTAGAAGTGGGAGAGGGAGAGGATCGCCATGGATTTTGTTAGTGGTTTGCCTCACACCTCCTTGGTTCCGATGGTATTTCGTTCAATGTAGATCAGTTGACCAAATCAGCATATTTCATTCCTATTCAAATTTTGTTCAGTGCCTAGAGGTTAGCTCATATCTATGTTTGTGGGATAGTCTACCTGCATGGAGTACCCATATCTATTATTTCATACTAGGGCTGACTGGTCACTTTTAGATTTTGGATATCTTTTTAGGAGTATGTAAGTACTTAGGTGGATCTCAACAATGCTTTACACCCTTAGACCAATGGGCAGTCAGAGAGGACTATTCGTATCTCAAGTATATGTTTTGAGCCGGTATTATGGATTTTTGTAGGTCAGTGGGAGTAGAACTTAATTATGGTGAAGTTTTTGTATAATAATAGCTACTATTCTAGTATTGAGATGGCACCATTTAACACATTATATGGTAGACATTGTTGATCTCTTATTGGATAGTTCGAGACCTTCGAGGTTAGACCCCATGGTACTGACTTTCTTCAGGAGTCCTTGGATAGAATCAGGGTGATTCAGGATATGCTAAGGCATCTCTAAGTAGGCAGAAGGCTTAAGCAGATTGCACATTTTATTCCTTGATATTTAAAGTTAGAGAGAAAGAATTCCTCGAGTATCGCCAGTGAAGGGTGTGATGAGGTTCGGGAGGAAATGCAAGCTCATCCCAGATATATTGGACCTTTTAAGATCCTTCGCATAGTTGGATATGTAACATATAAGTTAGCCTTACCCCCAAATTTTGTTGTTATTCATCCTGTTTTCCATGTTTCTATGTTGCGGTGGTACATTCCCAATGAATCTCATGTGCTTCAGTGGGACAATTCAGTTGGATGAGAGATTGACCTTCGTAGAGGAGTTGGTGTTCATATTAGCCAGGGATGTTGGATGGTTGCACTCTAGAGAGATTTAAGTAATTAAGTTTTCGTGGAGGCACCATCCAGTAGAGAAGGCTACTTGGGAGATTGAGGGCGATTAGGTCCCAGTATCATCACCCCTTCAGGTACATCCTAGCCCTTTACTTTTGTGGACGAAAGTTTTTTAGAAGTGGATGTTTTAAATACCCTCTAGGTCAGTTTCTACATTTCCACACATTTTCACCTTTTAGAGATTTTGTATAGCTACCCCAAGTCATTTGTGACTTGTTGGAGCTGATTTTTCAGTTATAGGGTAGTTTATTTGGTTTTTAGAGCCAATTCCCTATTTTGAAATCTTCGTCAGTAAGAATTCGCTATCAAGTGTAAACTTTTGGTAAATGACCTCGTATGATAATTCTTATAGTTTCATCATCTCCCAAATGCCAATTTTAGGCTAGGATGAACTTTTGATCAGGTCACAATCCCTCCAAACTCATTTCAGGCTATCAGTTAGAATATTATTAAAATGGCATATGGTGTAGGGGCCACATTTCATCGCCATTGAGTCCAAAATGTCAAATTTTATAGGGTAGCACTGATCATTTGCATTCACAATATTTTGAAATCCCAAGGGGTCAGTGGAGACTTGAAATTTTCCATGTCCTAGCTATTGTACCACTCAGCCGGTGCATCTGTTAAAGCAGCACTTGGTCGCTTTAGCATAGGCCACTTAAGCGGCCAACCAATCTCTTAAGCGACCAGTCTTCCCATATGGCGCCGCTAAAGTGGAGCCTCATCCACTACAGTAGAGGCCACTTAAGCAGCTCCTTGACTATTTAAGCGGAAGGGGCAAGCTCAGTGGGTACCTCTTATGTGGTACTTGGCTTCTTTAGAGGTGACTGCTTAAGCGATCAAGTAGTCTCTTAAGAGACACTTGGGAGGCCATTAAATTCCACTCTTACCTCGTTTTCTCCTATTTTTCTCACAAGTCTTAAGAGTTAAAACCCTATAGAGTGTGGGAAATTGGGAGAGTAATTATTAGGAGATTGTGGGATAATTATGAGCTCCGATTAATCTTTTCTTTATCGAAATCTTAGTAAGTATTTATTAAATTCTTGGTTAATTCTGTGATATATGCCCAGAATCCCTAGATTTTTTATGATTATATTGAGATATTATTTGAACTCAAAATTTACCTATTCTTGAGGGTAAATGCTCCTTCAGCATAGAAGGACATGTTAACCATTTCAAAAGTTCAACTATGCACGCGAGCCCCGCATGAAATTTTTATGTGATTTTTGATTCGAAGAATAAAAATACATTATTGGTACCATTGTTCTTGTATTGATGAAGATATTATCAATTTAATAGTATGGAATAATGCAGAAGCTTCTCGAAAAGGGGAATCATGGATTTAGCGAATTTCACCGGGCTTTTTTCGGCGCCCAAGTAGGCTAGGTTTAACTTTATCTTAGATTGGGCTTAATTATAGTATGAAAATGATATTATGCTAGTTTTGGGATGGTATTAGGTCTTGAAAGTATATTTGGCATGATTTACCTCTTTTAGCAGTTTAAGGAACCGCATAATTACCTTAAATACTCGTTCTTTAGGTAGATTTACTATTGTAGGGCTAAATTGTGGCTTATTTAATATCTATTGGTGAAATTAGATATCCTATACTAGTTTGGAGTAGAATTTGCCTTAGAATGGATTTCAAGGATAGAAGTTGGGCCCTCTAGCCTACCTTAGGCAAAGATTGTTATTAATTCCTTATAGGATCAATATGCCTTGGGCATTATTGTAATTACATTCTTGAGCCTATGGAGGCTATGTCATGACCCAAATTCTCAAGTCATGATAGAACCTACTATAACCCACCATTAGACAAGCTAAACTCGTAGTCCGGAACTACTAGTAACGAACTACCCAAGGAAATAAAGGTAAGAATGTGAAATAGATGTAATAAAAGTTCAAATACCTAATATAGTTCCAGAACCTGGTGGTATTAGTACAAGATCTTCTAATATAGTAATAGTACAAAAAGTGAAATACCAAGGAAATTACTCTGTTAAACTCATCTCCGAATACAACATAGAGACTTGTCTAGTACATTAGAGAGAGGAAAGTAATACTACGAATGTCAGGATCTCACTCTATGTTCCAAACCATGGCTGCTCCGTATGACACACACATCAACGACGATGACCCATACTATGATCTGCAGGCTAAAAAATTATAGTATGAGTACCAAACACATGGTACTCGGTACCCAACTGCCAACTAAACTCCAAAGATAATACAGATACATATGATATATAAATAGAATGAAAATTACACCGTACAACAATCACTTAATAAAGCTAGTGAGATTGTAAGGGCAACTATTCTATTCATAGCCAAAAAACTAGCATAATAAGGCTAAGGAAGTATTAAGGATGAATTATCCTATTCCAACCGTACTGAGAAATTTGAACTATACCGTATATCACCGGCTAATATAAGAATAAAGGGCGAAAGAAGGATATATAATAGTAAACAGGGCCAAGGAATGAATATATAATCTGAATAAATGAAGAAAAGAAGGGGTATACGGTAATACCATAGCTACATATAGCTAGTTATACATATATATATATATACATAAACAAGGTCAACTCGAAGTGCAGCCTAAATCATAGGACTAGCATTTTAAGACCTCATAATCATAGCAGGAACTAGTGCTAGTATACACAGGGTTTCTAATCCATATGTCTAATCTTGCATAATAATTTAATCATATAATGAAAGAGGCCAGAATCATACCTCAGATCTCAAAACCGGATTGCTAGAAAAGCTGCCACAAACTAGCCATAACAATGATTACAACAATAATAGTAACAATAGCAATGACAACGCAAGTAATAGGCTAGTTCGAATAACCAATACAAAGCCGAGCCTTTCACATACCCCCACCGCTTGTTCAATCGACATAAAACATACCACAAGGCATAATCATCACCCATACCTATGCAACGCCCTATAAGGCTGATAGATATAGCCGCATACTGGTGATAAGCAATGTGCATGCAAGAATGAATGCCAAGATACAATCTGTAACATCATAACTAATCCAAAACACCTTATGCAACCAAGTGTATAAGCTCATATCATCAGTATCATAATCAATAGACAACTCGAACTAGTAAATATATAATCAATAGCAAGACTCGAATTGATAAATATATAATCAGTAGCCGAACTCAAATCAATAAATATATAATCAGTAGTCGGATTTGAACTGATAAATGTATAATCAATCCCCTCAATATCATCAACATCATCAATATCCCAAAATACATATCATTAATACCATTATCCTCCTCTATCCTATACCGAAGAGATGTGTATATAGATATATATATATATAAGTGTACAGACTTAAGTCATAGCTAAAAAGACTGTATATTCATAAATCTATTGCCTGGGGTAAACTTCAGGACTAAATTAGTATAAGAGGTCATTTGGTGTAAGGTATAAGGGATAAGTAATCCCGGGATAAAATAAAGGATCATTTTATTCCATGTTTGGTTGAAGGGATTAATCAATACCGGGATAACTAATTCCACCATTTAAACCATAGTGATGGGATAACTTATCCCATATGCATGGTGGGATAAGTTATCCTAGGTAATCCTGGGATAACTAATCCCAGAATTAGTTATCCCAGGATAACAATTTCCAAACCAAACGACCCCTAAAAGTGTAAAAAAGGTCAAAATATGTCACAGTCGAAGTAAATGATAGTAATGAAATCATGGACCGGAATCAATCACGGCTAAATCTTTAAAACACCATTCAATATTTTAATGCACATAATTCATCCATTTAGATGGTATGATTCCCGTTATAAAGAAATCCATTTTAAAAGTGAAGTGCGGGCCTTAAATCCTTTTATAGGAAAAATAGTTGTAAAATCATATTCACCTCACACAAAGAATCGAAATCATCTAAAATACACAAATATAGAATCTACGTGTCAAAACAAAGCTAACAATACCCATATTACCTACTTTGGGATCGAGATCAAAATGGACCCTCAAAATAGATTTTCAAAAAATAAAGGAAAAACTGGATTTTTGTCCAAAAACATATTTTCCAAGATTAAAGGAACTCATAGGAGAAAACCCAAGTGAAAACGGGTTAAAATTAGGGTATGAAACAAAGAAATGTTATTTTTTGGGCCTTCTAGCCAAAATTCCCAATTTCCACTTTTAAATTTGAGTTTAAACAGGACTTAAATGATAAAAATCGAAAGAAAATAATTGAAATAGAATTTGGAGTTTATCCAAGCTTAAAAATGAAAGAAAATGCCCAGAAACTCAAACCCCAAGCTCCAAGTCATGAAAATGGTGAAGAACCTTGAGAAAAAGAATTACCTAGGTGTCAGGTGTTGCTTAAGTGGTCAAGTACGGCTTTAGTGGTACCTGCTTAGTGTGCCAGTCCACTAAAGTAGATAAGAGCCGCTTTAGCACCCTCTGGTTAAGCAAAGGAGGGCAAATAAAATGCCCTTGCTCAGCTAGTAACCGTCTGCTAAAAAGGCAAAGTGGCGCTTTAGCTCCTGCTACTAAAGCGGCCAAAGTGGCTCTTTAGCGATTGCACCAGCTTCGGAGACTTCAAAAATTCCAAGTCTCCGCGAACCCCTCAAAATTCATCAGAGATCCCAATAATACAAAAGAACTATGCTACCCAATCAAATTCAATGCTTTAGACTCAACGACGACATTCGATTCAAAAACATCATTTTCACAGAATTAACCCATGAGACCTATTTTTACAACTTTCCAAATAGGGGGTTGAAATGAAATTTAAAAGTCGTAAACCACACCAACCATGTTGCCAACCTAAAATTGACATTTTGGATCTGCTAGTGTAGTGGTTATGCCATCCAACGCACAAATCAAAAGATTTTGACCAAGGTTAACTAATAGGACTTTAAGATCATCAAAAACCATAATCTCGCACAAATCACGCCAAAATGCATTGGAAACCTTTCCAATGATCTCCACTTGATAGAAATACCAAAATGCAACCACGGGGAGGGGTAAAATGGTTCAATTACATAAAATAAGTATTGTGCGCAATTACCAAGAATTAGTTCATTACATCATCCACTACTAAGAATCTTGTTCGTCCTCAAACTAAAGGCAATAGAAATACTTGAATCAGTGAAAATCTAGGGATAACTACTATGGATATTTGACTCAACATCCTAAGAAGACTCATCTACAGGACGATGTCTCCTTTGGACCTTAACCATAGGAATAACTCTAGAATGCAACCATTTAACATACCTAGCTAAAATAGAGACGGTCTCATCAACAACAGACATCCACTTATCTAACTGAATCGAATCCCAATGAATGACATGAGACTCATCTAGAATGTAATGCTGAATCATAGAAATATGAAAAACTATATGAATAGTTGATAAATCTAGAGGTAATGCTAACTCATAAGCCACATCCCAAATAGTTTGAAGGATCTTAAATGTACAATATACCTAGGGCTAAACTTGCCCTTTCCCAAATCTCATCACGTCCTTCATGGGTGAAACACAAAAAGATCACCAATACTGAATCTCAAGGAACAAAGTCTACGATTCGTATAACACGTTTGCCTACTCTGAGCCGCACGAAGTCTATCCTTAATGACCCAAATTCTATCCAAAGACTCAAAAAGTAAGTTTGTACCTCTAGGTCTAATCGTGGAAACCTCAAACCAACCAACTAAAGAGCGACAACGCCTACCATATAAAGCCTCTAAAGGAACAATCTCAATACTGGAATCATATCTATAGTTATACATAAGTACACCAAAGCTAGATGGTGCACCCACTGACCACCAATGTCCATTACAAAGTGCAAATCATATCCTCCAAAACCTAAATAGTCCACTCTAGCTGACCATCGGTCTAGGGGTAAAATATTGTACTATGATCAACTCGGGTACCTAACTCTTCATAAAAAGTCTTCCAAAAGTGGGATGTGAACACTGAACCTTGATCTGAGATGATAGACACTAGCACACCATGAAGATGAACTACCTCATAAATATAAATATGGTCCAACCTCTTAGAACTGAAAGAGTCCTGAACCAGAATAAAATAAGCATATTTAGTCAACTGATCCATGATGACCCAAGCACTAACAAAACCATAAGAAGTACGAGGCAACCCAGTCATAAAATTCATAGTGATCCATTCTTATTTCTACTCAGGGATGGGTAACTTCTGAAGCAAACCACCAAGTCTCAAATACTTAGCCTTTACCTGTTGGCTACATAGGCAACGAGCTACAAAATACATTATATCCTTCATCTACTACCCCACCAATAATGCTGCCTCAAATCATGATACATCTTAGTTACCTGGATGGATAGAAACCCTTGAATAATGAGCCTCTTCCTAAATGAATCTAATCCAATTACCCGCTCTCGGCACATAAACTCAGCCATCAATTCTCAAGATACTATCTAGATCAAGCGATACTTTCTTAGCCTCACGACTCAACACCTTATCTCGAATCACGCTCAACCCAATGTCATCAAACTGGTGGGCCCAAATCTGCTCCATCAAGAAAGACCTAGACTACACGAATGCAAAAATATACCAGGTATCAAAACATCAAGCCTAAACATCTAGTTAGACAAGCTCTAAAACTTTAAGGCCAAAGTCCTCTCCTGGGTTAAAAGATGTGGCAAGCTACCCATTCTAGTGAACTTTCAGCTCAAGCCACTGCAACCACATTAGCCTTGTGCAGATGATAAAGAACAGTTAAGTTATAATCCTTAAGCAACTCAAGCCAACAAAGCTACCTCATATTAATATCTCAGTGGTTGAAGAAGCACTAAAGGCTACGATCAACTAAGAATATCTCACAACAAACACCATACAAGTAGTTCCTCTATAACTTCAAAAAAAAAACAACCCTGCACAACTCTAAATCATGGGCAGGGTAATTCCTATCATGGGGATTTAAGTAACGAGAAGCATAAGCAATCACCTTACCCTATTGTATTAACATAACACCAAAACCAACACTATAAATATCACAAAAGATAGTAGAACCCACGCCCTCCTTGGGCAAAGTCAGTATAGAAGCTGAAGTCAAAAAATTCTTAATCTTTTGAAAAATCACCTCACAAGGATCAAACCACTGAAAGGAAATCTTCTTTTGAGTCAGCTTGGTCAATGGACCTAAAATAGATGAAAAAACCTCAACAAAACACCGATAGTATCCCACTAAACCAACTAAACTCTAAGTATCGATAGTAAAAGTAGGCCTAGCCTAGTCACAAACCACTATAATCTTTGATAGATCGTCCATAATACCGTCATTGGTTGCCACATAAGCCAAGAAAGAAACAGACTCTAACCAAAACTCAATCTTAGAGAACTTAGTATACAAATTCTTAACCCTCAATCTTTGAAGCACAATCTACAAATGCTCCTCATGATTTGCCTCACTCTTGTAATAAACCAAGATATCATCTATAAATACAATGACAAAAGAGTCAAGATACAATCAAGAAATCCTATTCATCAACTTCATAAATGCAGTTGGGGAATTGATCAACCTGAAAGGCATGATAACCAAGAACTCATAATGATCATACCAAGTCCAAAAAACCATCTTCAGAATATTTGAAGCTCTAATCCTCAATTATGGATACTCGAACCTCAAAAAAATCTTCAAAAAAAAATACACCCTACAGTTGGTCAAACAAATCAATTATACGAGAAAGAGGATAATTATTCTTAACTGTCACCTTGTTCAACTACATATAATCAATATACATACATATAGATACATCTTTATTCTTCAACAAATAAGAAAGGCACACCCCAAGGTTATGCACTAGGTCGAATAAATCCCTTATTTAATAACTCCTGCAACTGACCTTTTAATTTCTTTAATTCTATTGGGGCCATCCTATAAGGATAAATAGAAATGGGCTTGGTGCCCAGCTCAACATCAGTAATAAATTCAATATCATGATCCAAAGGCATACTAGGAAACTCCATAGGGAAAATATCCATGAACTCACGGATAATACAAATAGAGTATAAGAAAGGGAAGGATCAATAGTAGCATCATGAATATGGAACAAATAAGACAAAGATCCCCTCTCTACAAAATGATGAGGCTGAAAGAATGATATGACTCTCTTTCGACCTGAATAAAGCACACCCTTCCAAGCTAACCTTGGCACACCCAGCAAAGCTAAAGTCACGGTCTTAGTATAATAATCTAGGAAAGAATGATAAAAATCTAACCAATCCATACCCAGGATAACATCAAAATCTACCATATCAAGGACAATCAAATTTACCCAAGTTTCACACCCTGCAAAGGTCACGACACAAGATCAATACACCCGATCCACTACTAAAGAATATCCTATGGGGGTAGATACACAAATAGGTACATCAAGAGGCTTATTATAAAAATCAAAACCCAAAGAAAAATATGTAGACATATAAGGTAAAGTCGATCTCACATGAAATAACATAGATGCAGATCTAAAATAAATAGGGATGATACCTTTGATAATAGTATCGAAGGTCTCTGCCTCTAGCCTAGTAGTTATACCATAGCACTAACCATGTCCGCCATGAACTGAGTAACTCTATAACCACTCCATGGGCACCACTACCTATTCCTATCACACCTCTAGTAGAACCTCTGCTAATAATAGCCGATATAGGAGTAGTTCTAAAAACATGGTGGAGAAGGTCCTTGACCAGATGGTCAATTTTATCACACACATAGCAAATAGAGTGGCCTAGCTTGAGGGAATGAGGAATGAATAAACTAGGACAACCAACTAAAGTTGCTGGAATAGAACACCCATTACCTGAACTCTACAAGGCTATCTACACTAGTCTACCATGATAGCCATAAAAACCTCTAGAATCTCTACCTCGAGAAATATGACCGGTTAACTCACCCTAATAGTGCACCTTCTTTGTACCTCCCTATGAAACTCGAAGAATAGACTCAGTCATCTTAGCATAATCCATAATACTCTAAAATGCCATACACTACAATCTGAGTTATAGCAAGTTGAAGAGAAACATCAAACCTCTTTACAAAATTCTCAATCTTCTCAGACTCAGTGGCAATACTGGTATGAAAATATCTATATATTGTATGGAAACATGCCTCATACACCACAACAGTAATGGAGCCCTACTTCAAGCGATCAAACTTATCTTTTATCTGATCCTTCAAACTAAAAGGCATAAACTTATCGTTAAAGGCCTCAATAAACTGATCCCAAGTTATCTCTACTAAACCAAGAAGTCATCAGTTAATAAGTGACCTTCACCAATATCTAGTTGTATCTCTCAATTAATAAGTAGCATAGGTAACCCTATCTGATTCAAGTGAACCAAGGTTAGACTTCTCATGATAATCTATCAAGAACTCATAGGCATCCTTGCCTACGACATAACTAAATTTGACAAGAGCCAAATGGGTGAATTTCTCATACCTCTTTTGATTCTTAAAAGACATAAATATACTTAAATAAATAGGAGACATAGTAAATCTGGCCTGTTGAGAACACACCTACATACTCTACATAGAACAAGGTTAAACTTCAGATCTTGGAACACCATACTTAGATATAGGCACTAAAGAAAGAACAATACTTAGAGTGTGTAGAGTACCATAAAAAGATGTTAATATAATAGAAGGATCCACACTCGAGATCGGAGGAACACTAAAAGCAAATTCTATCGTAGAGGGAGGTACTATACTCAAAGATGGAGGAACACTAGGTACATTCACAAGAGCACCCTCCAAATGGGTCAACAACTGACTTAATAACCCCTTTAAGACTAGGGTAGAAGAACTCTGTAGGACTAGGCTAGGCCTCATAACTCTGACATGCTCAAGTTGAAGCTTAGGCGAGAATCCCCTAGTGTTGTCTCTAGATAGGGCAAATCCTCATACCCGTCCTCTACCTTATGACTTTTCACAACTCGTAACTCTCCCTCTAGATTGGGCTCTCTCATCTGATAAAAGCATTGAATCTCTGGCGTCATAGGATCTAGTCCTCACTATTTTCATAAAACACTATTTAGGACATAAGGTATGAAAGATCCACATGATATAAAATGAAATATAGGAAGTTTACTAAAGATATCTTATAGATAATCAAAGATAGATACAAACGTCTTCATACCAATCCATGAGACTCGAATAAACACCCTATCCATATACTAATAAGACCAATAAAAATCTAGCTCTGATACAAATTTATTATGACCCAAAAACCAAGGATGGAACCTGTCATAGCAAGCCTTGACAATTAAGTATATCACCCAAACTTTTATAAAAAGGTAAATCAATACTAAAAAAACCTAGCCAAGGCGTCTCGATAGAAGCCAAAATAGAAAAAAATGGTAATAATAGAAATACAATCAAAGATACCAAACTAAAATCCCAAAAAATGGTGTCACAATGTAAGAACTACTAAATACATCTCGAATGTTAAAATATACAATTAAAGTCCAAAAAAGATCAAAATCTGTCTCAGAATAAAGTTAAGACATAAAAATAGATAGGAAGAGGTAGTAGGCCAACTTTTGAAATGTAGGATGTTTGCTACCTCAAAGATACTCCAAATGCTACCTCAATTAGCTATCCGTGCGACGCACTCATACCTAGATCTGTACTAAGAGGGTGTAGTAGAAATGAATATGGTCCACTTATACTTAGTAGAAATCATAGCCGACTAGTAAAGTAGAAAATAAAGCATATAAACACAAACTATAGGCACTTCACTTGCAATCAAAAACTTTTCCATATGGTAGCCCACACTGTCTCTACTAACAATTCTACTATATACATATATAACAAATACTAATGTAAGAAAAAACACAAAAATACACGTATACCAAGTACAAGTAGGGGAAAGGATTATAAAGAAATATATATTGCATTATGAACAAAAACAAAACACAGAATAAGCACAATATATATGGAATACAATAAAGAAGATGATGATGATGATTATGATGAGGTCATTGTCTAACTTCCATATACACCTATCGAGATGTGATTAGGATCTGTGGGGGATTCATCGACCCATATACAAAAAATATCAAATACCAATATCTATAACTCATCTCCAGCACATACATTGATAGAGGGTTTTTAAAGATGTCATATTTTCTGTTAGAAAAAGCTAGTGTTTCCAATATTTCCATGATGGTACTAATGTTTCATGAATGAATATGATATGAGGATATAATTATTAAAACTGATCAAACTGATAATATCCAATATCCAATCGACATACCAACTATGTGACCAAAAACCCACTCAAATCAACCAACTATTCATGATATAATATAATCCATAAATCATCAAGTGAAACATCCAAGAGAATATCATTGATACCACATAAATCCTAAAATATAGGCTTTTCCAAACAAAAAAGAGTGCAATCAATCATTCATATATCAATATCAGGCTAACAACATCATACAAGACCCCACGTGGTGACGCATATAAATAATGTCTCAAAATCTCCAAATATATTCTATATAGGCCCGCACAAGGGCACATAAATAAACTAAATACATTCATCATATAAAACCTCATAAACATATTTCTGCATTATTATTAACTACCCAACCCAATTTAAAGAAAGTTAAATCATATCCAAACTCAAATATTGAAACAAAAAAATAAGACCTTATGAACAATCTTTCACCTTATGCACGGATCCAAATTTAGCAAAAATACATAAATATAGAATCCACGCATCAAAAAAAACTAACTATACCCATATTGCCCACTTTTGAATCAAGGTCAAAATAGACCCTTAAAATGAATTTTTGAAAAACAAGGTTAAACCCAAATTTTCATTAAAAAACATACTTTACAAGATTAAAGGAACTCATAGGAGAAAACCTAAGTGAAAATTGGTTGAAATTGTGATTTAAATTAAAGGAATGCTATTTTGGGGGCCTTTCAAGCCAAAATCTTCAATTTCCACTCTTGGATCAAAGTTTAAACAAGCCTTAAATGATACAAATCATAGAAAAATAATTGAAATAGGTATTAGGTGCTTACCCAAGCTTTAAAATGGAAGAAAATGACCAAAAACTAAAACCCCAAACTTTAAGGCTCGAAAATAGTAAAAGAAACAAGAAAAGAAATTTATATACCCAGGTGCCAGGTGCCGCTAAAGTGGATAAATGGCTTCTTTAGCGGTCACTGCTAAATCGGTCAAGTACTATCTTAGCGGTACCCACTTAGCATGTCAGTCTGCTAAAGTGGAAAAGTCTATTTTAGCGTCCTCCTCTTAAGAAAACAAGGGATGCTAAAATTCCCTTGCCCAACTTGTAGCCAGCTGCTAAAGCAGCCAAAGTACACCTTTAGCGCATACACCAGTTGAGTGGTGCACCAATTGTGGAGACTTGAAAAATTTTAAGTATTTGCGGATCCATCGAGATTCATCTGGATCCCAAAAATGGAAACAAAGTATATTAACCTATCAAATTTGATGTTCCGTACTCAAC
The DNA here is from genome assembly GCF_002878395.1 of Capsicum annuum. Taxonomy (NCBI): domain Eukaryota; kingdom Viridiplantae; phylum Streptophyta; class Magnoliopsida; order Solanales; family Solanaceae; genus Capsicum; species Capsicum annuum. Next base: position 114,837,486 of record NC_061113.1, on the reverse strand, counting down.
GACGATATCAAAATTTTGAAAAAAAAAATTATTTTCATTAAATTGACCCTCTAGACCTATTTCACAACTTTTCCATTAGAGGATCAAAATGAGCTTTAAAAGCTGATAAATCATACCAACTATGTTAGCAATCTAAAATCAATGTACCAGACCTACTGGCGCAATCTATTTTACAGGCCAATGCATAGATCAAAAGATGTTGACCGAAGTCAACTAATAAGCCTTTAAGATGATCAAAAACCGCTATCTTACACAAAATACACCAAAATGCATTGAAAACTTTGTCAATCATTCCCAGACCTCAGAAATACCACAATACAACCATGGAGAGGAGTAGAATGATCAAACTACAAAAAAATAAATATTTACACAAATCACAAAGAATCAAGTCATTATAGTCCTCATGTTTTGAGGAGCTTGATTATACTTTATTTAGTAGTTATATTTATGTCCAATTCAGACTTCAAGGTTTTGGGTCAACTGTGGCCTATCCCAATGACTCTTTTGTATGATTAAAGGCTTGTCTAGACTTAGTAGTTGTGTTCAATTATCATAATATTTTAGATGATTTGCAATTGTTAATGAAATTATTAGGCTTGTTGATCTAATTCTGTTTTAAGCTTATGAATTATAAATTTTGCTTATGGTTTTAAATGTTTAAAATATGTATTTCATGCTATGCTTGAACTATGGGTTAGCTTGGGCTACTTTTAAGCTAGAGCATAATGTAACGTTCTGGGGTAGTCTCGGGTTGTTACAGATGTCAACAATAAGGGAGTTGGGTTAACAATTTAACTTAAAATATTTATTTGGATAAAGGATTAAAGTTTGAATTATTTTGAAACTTTGATTTTTAGTTGATTTCATTTTTTGTAATAAATCAAATGGACAAATCTTAATAAATTCTATTCATTTCAAAAAAATTATGATTTTTCAAGTAACACTAGAAGTTTTCTTAAAGTAACTTTTTCCAATGTTTAGCTAAAATGGAATTCATTGGGAACCACACTTTGTAGATTTTTTAAAGTGTGTAACACCTTCTTTTGAATTTAGATTGAGCTCTTACCTATTATCTCATAACTACTCTTGTTTAAATGCTTTTCTTAATTTCCTAAAAAAATTAAGTGGTTACTCAATGTCCATCAAATTATTTTCAAATAGATTATTTTGCCAGAAGTTATGAAAAGGTTTTTGAAATTTTGATATTAAAAATTGTTTATAATTATAATGATTCTTTATGTCATAATGATATTGTCATGCGTGCCAAATTGAGGTCAAGCTTCTTCCCGAATAAAGTATTATAATTTTTAGGCAAGGTTAGGATGAAAGCCATATGTAGTGTGGTCTAGATTAATCTGGTAATGATTTGATTGGTGGTTAAATGGTTCTAGAGAATATTTGAAACTTTCATAAATTAATTTGGGTTAGTAGAACTCCGAATATAATGGATGATTTATGAGATTTTTGGACTTTTTGCCTCCGCATAGGCCACTATAGCGGGAGGCAAGCTGCTACCACTTTCCCTCTATAGCGGAAATATTTACATCATAGCATAAGTCAACTTTTGTCAATCCCATTAGAGCAGGTGAATTCCGCTATAGAGATGCTACTATAGCGGGAATCAGACCTCTATAGCTGGATACTAGCTGTTAAATGTAGAAAATAGACTTAAAATACTATTTCTATTCTAACTTCTTTCAAGAATTGGGCGAGGCGATTTAGGGATAATTCCGCCTACTTTCAACCAAATTTCTTTGTTGACGTAAGTAAATCCCTCCTCCCTATTTAGCTAGTGTTTTGAAGATTAATTCTTAGAATTGTTTGGTTTTGAGTATGGGGAGTTTTACTTGACCTACATATTTTTTGGTATAATTTAGTGAAGTCAAGGTGAAATCCTTGGTTTTTGATTTAGGTGGATAATTTATGATTGCATGATTACAATTCATCTTTAGAAACGTGAATTTGGTAGAATTAAGGTAGATAAAGGTAATAAAAATCCTAGAAGAGGGGATGATCATGATTTTGGTCTTGTGATTCTGGGATTAGTTTATATCTTTATAATTGTTAGGTCATTATTTGGATGCTGATTATATTATTCTTTTTAGACCACAACAAAGTGGAAATTGTAAGAAAGGGCAAAGCTAAAAGTTTTTTAAAGTGCGTGACTTGGATTAAGGTAGATGATGGTTGAATTAAATTTAAGACTCAATTTAGTTTATATGAATACGGTAGATATCTCTTTATCTACCTGTTGCAGTGGATGATGTGCATATTAACTTATTGAATAGTATTATAAGTTATTATTCACCTAAAATAAGATTGTGTAAGAGGACTTGTTTGAAATGCAACTGTAGTTGTATTATCTCATATTATGATTGTATATGTTATTATATGGATTTATATTGTGAGATGAATCCATTCAGGCCATCATCATGAGATTGGTGGAATTCAAGAGGTATAAGGGTGGGGATTTTGTAATAAGGATGGTATAACATTATTTTGGCATAAGGATGATATACACTAGATGTCTAGGTTATTGTGATACATGGATTGAGCTTGTCTTCTGCGGGTATTGGATAATGGACAACCATAAGAACCATAGCATATATGTATAAGGTATTGTTGGGTTTGATGATTCCATGAGCTGATCAAGTTATAGTGTTGTTGGTATTTTGAGTTTCTTAAGTGAATTTGTGATAATATTATTGTTATTGGATCCTTGAGTAGTCTGGTCTATTAACATACTTGAATTATGTAAATACTTGCAGAAGTTTGATGAGAACATAATTATGGCAAGGTTAAGTTTATTATTGATAGTCATGATAATGACTTGGTGTATTGTCTGTATTGTCTTATACTTGTCTGATTTACTTGGTTATTAGCAAGAAAAAACTAAGTGAAGGTATAAATGCCAAGTGTTACATGATTGTAGTTATTTACAAATTTTTGATTATGTGTTAATTATGTCTTGATTATGTCCTGAGCCAGGAGTTTATCAGAAATAGCCTCTCTACTTCTTCGGAGGTAGTGGTATGGACTTCATACATTCTACCCTCCCTAGACCCGACTATGTGGTAATATACTGGATTTTTTGTTGTTATTGTTGTGGTTTTCTTGTCACAACCCGAATATTGAGGTCATGATGACACCTACCTTGACAAGTTTTGGTAGGAAAACCAAAGAACTCACCAAAGAACTAAATATGATAAATGAAGAAAAATAAGTAAAATACGAGACCTCTAGAATGAAGTCAAGACATAGTACTCATAAGTATCATAAACATCCAAATAAACACCAATTTCCAAAAGTCTGGTGTCATAAGTGTAAAAAGCATCCAATACAAACCGAATCTAAAAATAAAAAAGCTTATCTCTGAAAAGAAAATAAAGACCACATATTATTAGAAGAGGTTTGAAATCATGCCCCAAACTTTAGAGCTCAACCATACCTCGAATATCAACTCTGATAGCACAAACCCAGCTGCTGGAAGTTGTACTTAAACTAAGATCTACACTAAAAAGGCATATAGGAGTTAGTACAATTTATTTATACTTAGTAGGTTTCATAGGCTAACTGGGCAACGCAGAAATTAATAAAAGTAAAAAAATATACTATGAGCACATAACCAACAAAGAGAGAAGTTTCCAAATAATAGTTTGCACTATCTCCACAAATAGTTCAACAATATAAAGATAATAATGAAAACTACACACAGTACATAACTAAGGAAACTAACTACACATAACACATAGGGAAAATACAATAATGTAATTCAATGCAATAATATTATGATTATGATGAGTGTAAGCCATCACATGAATTTTTGTATACACCTTTTGAGCCTCAATGCTTCAAGGCAGTATCCATGAGGGGTTCACAGTATGTATAAATTCTCATATATCAATTCATCTCTCGGCTAATCTTCATGAATTAAGAATTTTGTAAAGTGTCGTATTCACCTCTCTTGCTAATGTTCATGAATCAAAGATTTTATAAAGTATTTTTAAGTGGTACAAATTTTCATGAATATGAATGTATAAGATGAGTATGGATGCTCACAATCAAGTCAATATGACGATAACGAATCAACTCAATAATGATATAAATGAGTTCAAATCTCCTCAATATAATACTCCCTCTGACCTAATTTATATGACACACTTTTCTTTTTAGTCAGTCCAAAAAAGAATGACAAATATCTATATATAGTAACAATTTAATTTTAAAATACCTAATTTACCCTTAATGAAATGATTTATAACCACACAAACATTTATGACTTATTTTAGACAACATGTTTCAAAAGTCTTCTTTTCTTTCATAAACTTCATTTCAAGTCAAACTACATCACATAAATTAGGACGAAGGGAGTAATTGCTAAGACAAGAGCCCACCTCGACACCACTAAAGTGAATAGTCTTGTAAATATCAATAATATAATCTCAAAAGCTCTTTTTTCAGGTATTACTATCATGGTAAAAGGCAAATAATATTTAGAAAAGCGTATAATATCTAATTAAGCCCCCACACGGACAACACAATTATAATAATGACAATTAATAAACAAATAAGGCCTATAATGTCAAATAAAACCCTCTCTCAAGCATCACCACACTTATATTCTCTCAAGTCAATAACTATATGCAAATAATCCCCCACACCGGCATACAAGAATAATAATATTTTTGAAGTACCACTTTACTTACTAAATTCCCTAACCCAAAGCATACTTTACCAGAAATTTAACTACTTTGCCCACTCTGAAGAAAGTTAGTCATCACCTACCTTAAAAAATTCAAGTTTAAGTCTTTAATGCGGAACCTTTCCTTTGTCAGTGGTCATGACATAAGCTAAAACTATCAAAAATATAATCTACATATCAAAAGAAAGGTAATGATACCCATATAAGCTATATTTTAATTCGATCAAAAAATTGTTCGATAAATTAATTTAAAAAGGAAAGGGGTAAAAACTAGATTTTTATTTTAGAGATATATTCCCCAAGCCAAGAGGAGTCTAATGCTAAAAATCTATGCAAAATGAGTTGAAATCAGAGTTATAATAGATGAAAACCCATTTAAAAGTTTATTGAAAAAATCTCCAATTTCTAGTGTGAAAGCAAGATTAGAAGGTTCATTTGAAGATATAATCAATGAAAATTAATAGTAATGAATTTGAAGCTTATTCAAACACAAATGGTGAAGAAAACCCTAGGAATCACTCTTTTTTGAAGCTCCCAAGTCCAACAAAGATGAAAAATTTTGAAAATGAGCTATTTATATTATTTTGTGAATAGTTCCTCGCAATTGTGGTCCTTAACCTCACAATCGTGAGGGTCAATGTTGACTTAGGTTAGATTTCTCATCGTGATCATGGCAGGTGGGCCTCACAATGGAACACGTGGTTTGACATATCTCAATGGACAGTCTATGGGCAAAATAGGAAAGTAAATAGGGGGATTTATTTGTAGTCATCTCGAACTCAGAACAGTATTAACTTGGTTGAAGGTCAGTTGTAAGTGAACACTAGATTGTGTTCCCCTAAAATCTTAACTTTGTAGGTTTATCGTGCGTTGTTGAACCAACCCAATATCTTGCATGCAGAATCGGTAAGTTGTGTACCTCTTACAGTCTTTTGGATGAGTAAAAATATTTCTCCCTTTACCTATGGAGTCATAGGATGTTGCGTTACTAAACCTGACCATGGTTCCAGTTAACTATAACCTTTTGAGTCTAAAGTTATTAGATAAAGGCTAATAATCATCCAGATATACCATTGTTCTAAAATAAAGCGGCTATTAACTCCCAAATTGTTGTGGTCTTTATCTTTTCGTAGTTACTACCCCTTTTTGAGAGCAAGTAGTAATATCTAGGAAGGATCCTAATGTGTGCACCCATTAATAAATCTATCATATCTAAGATAAAGTAATGCATGCCATGGGTATTGGTTCCTATCAACAATCGCACTTCCCTTACTTCATCAATTTACCAGTGTTTCCACAACACTAGTTATAGGTTTTAGTCACTTATGATTGTAAAGAAATCAATAACATTCATGATGGAAATCAAAGAAGAAATCACAATGATAAGATGAAGAAAACCCATAACCATAAGCTGAATAATCAATCAAATTCATTACAATGAAATAGAAAGATCAAAGATGGATCTTGAAATCAAAATATGTTTCTAAGTGTTAAAATTGCCGAACCTTTACTAAAAAGTACATAAAGGAGTATTTATAGTACAAGAGATAATCCTAAAAACTAAGCCCAAATGAAATAGGAGAAAATAGGGTCGGTGGCTATCCGCTTCTTATACGTGCAATTGGGTCATGGCCCCAGGTTGTACCTGTGGTCTGCTCTGAGGTAGGTAGAAACCATAGCTACCTGATGGGGAATTTCCTACAAGTCAGCTCTTGATATTTTGGACATTCTGGTACTTGCTTTGTTTACCTACAGTCCATTGGTCAATATGTGGTTCGTAGGTTGACTTAGTAAGTGTCGGGAGTCAGTTTTTCAGCTCTACTTTGAATCTCGAACATGCATTGATCACAATCAAGATGAAAAACATCCCAATCATCCATAATCACTCCAAAAGTGGCCAAAATACCTTTTTCACCATTTTCACGAACTTATCATCCAAATCATGGTTTCCTACAAAACATACCCAAAATGGATCATATCTAACAAAATGGCCTCATAAACTTGAATATTTTCCTTATTTTAAGCATTGAAAGTTCTATATTTCTATTGCACATCAACACCCTCAACATAGAATGTTTACATGTCCTTGGGTAACAAAAAGTCAACAAAACAAAATTGATGCTTAACTAAGAGAATCTAAGATATTCAAGGCAATTAGTCCTGACATTTAGTTCAAATCACAACATCCCCTCCTATAACTCTTTTCAAAACTAACTAAGTATGAATATGAAATACAACAATGTGACATAAAGAAATTAAGGAATGGAAACTACATTAGCAATAGAAAATAACTTATATTTACAAATTACACAACCCAAAAAAGCAGATAGCTAGCAACATGACTCAAGTGCCCTCACAACAAAAATGTCCCACTCACTCATATGAAATAATGCATGTCAATTCAAGGATGGTTAAGAGACACTCACACTTAACAAAGAAGTTCCAATCAATGCATGTTAAATACCATATACTAGCCCTTATTTTCTTTACTTTAGGATTCAGATAGTCAAGTCAGGATCACTATAGGGCTTTTCTAGGCTTGTAATGTAGGCTTGGGGGCTCGTATGATAGATATGGATATTTAAAGTGACTAAGCCTCTTTTGCAGTACACTAACTTTTGGGGTCTCACTTACTAGCCAACTTATTTTTATTCCACCCTTATTTCTCCCTTTTATTCTTTTATTGCATATTCAAGTTTTGTATGGTCTTTTATTCTTTTTTTTTATTTTTCATAATTTTTATTTTTCTTTACTTTTTATTTTTCTTTTTCTACCACACCCATCCCTACTAACATTTTTTCTTATTTTACCATTCTTCATAACCATTTTACACTATGCACCCCTATGATGGCCATTCTCGGGTTAGGATTTTTTCTTGAGTTAAGATGTATAATGTCCAAGGAGGACTAGGGCCAAAATAGGTTCATTGTGACACAAATGGTAAGGAGAAAGGAGTAATAATAAACATAGGCTATAAGGCTCAAAACAAGGATCAAGGGATACAATTCACACATGGAAGGTCATTTAGGTTAAAAGTGGAGTAATATACAAAATGGCATGTGATCCTTTCCTAACCAACTATCCTTCAACTTAGGCAGGACTAACCAGGATAGTTTGGAATTTAACATACAAAGAGAACTAGGTATTATCTCTCACTCACGTAGCACAGAGTCAATATCATCAACTACTACCTATTCAGTTCATGCAATTTTTAGAAAATGGTAATCATGTCCCTAATACTAATGCCATAACAAGATCCAGAAAATTCACATATATGTACATCACTCATAGTTCTAAAGCATAATTTTTTGGAGGGGTGTTCAAAATTAGTAAAAATCTGACTACTTCCCTAAATACTCAAAATTTACTAATTAAAAAAAACATCAAAATACAAAAAAAACACAATATGACACATAATTATCCTAGACATACCAATTCTACAATAATACTAAGGTCGACAGGAAAAGAAGCATGGCAACAAAAATCCACAAAAGGATGGTATGCTCATCCCTAACTAAAAATTATGCACTGTCCTTAATATTCTAAAAAAACCATAGGGAAGTGAGAACATACCTGGGACGTACTAAGCACCCGAGTTAGGAGCCTTCTCGGATGGGTACATAAAAGTTGGCGGTGGCGGTGGTGGTGATGTACTACTGGATGATAAAATCGATGCTATATCATCATCTCTCTACCTATCTATGAATGCATTCTCGAAAAAATCATGCCTAACCTTTTTAAGGACCTTTTTCTCTATCATAACAGGATTTTACAAATCGTGTAAGTAACCTCTCTTGGTTCCAACTGCTAGGACCGCCTCATCATTCTCTGAGAAGAAGTCAAAATATCTCGGTACACCTATAAGAAAACGTACCTCTACTAGTAGGATATCAAATCTTCTTTCATCTGAGTTAAATCTGGTGCACCTATCTCTGTATATCAAGATGCAACCCATCTCTCCAGCTCATTAATCTATGTCTAAAAATCGACACGAAACTCAGACAATATGGATCTCTAAGTAGCCTCTAATCTAGCCTCGGCCTACTCAAATCTAATCCTAAGCCTACTCAAATCTAATCCTAACCCCTGATGTCATCTGACAAGAGTGTAGCCATCTTAGTCTCAAAAACCTTCAATTTAGTGGTTGTAGTCCTCTGGCTGTCGACTAGGTTCTGCAAAAACTCACTGGATACAGTAATCATACATGTTGTAAAAGCTATAATGGATGGGCGAGTAGGCTCTGTAGATACACCAACCAGCTCTGAGGTCGAAGCCAAGGCTGAAGAAGAAGTAGCATATGTCCCCTCACCCTGAGTTCTCGGATTCAAAGCATGTATTTGCTCCCATATATACATATCTATACCAACATCTGTATCATCTATATATACCTTATCAAGAGCTATAGAAATTGTTGGGCCCTCATTCTGGGCCTGTACTGCTACTGCCTGTTGTCTAGGTCTCCTAGAAGTGCCTGAATATGCCATACCCTTCAGGTTCCTCATCTGTGCAGTAGCAGTAATAGTCACCCTCTCATCAATACCTGGTAACTTAGGCACACCTACTTTATTACATAGTCTCTGGATCATACAATGAAATAACAGATCATACAATGAAATAACAGGTTATTCATCTCACCAAATGCTCTATCATTTAGCTCATACCTAAAGATTGTTGTAAAGTCAACATCATAACTAGCCATCAAGCAGGAAATTAATGCAGCTCATTTCTATGTCAATGTATTATCTAAAGTAGTGGGAAGCAGGTGATATCGAATCAGTAACTAACAAAGTTTGGCCTCTCGTGTCAATAGGCCCTTCTTGATCACAGTTGGCCCCTCAATACATGGGGCCTCATCACTCTTTGGTGAAATATAACCGGTTATCCACCTAGCCATCTCAGGCCTCTCAGGACTGTTCTTAGCATCTCGTATAATATGAGGATCCCATATGATCCTCAATCTGTGGTTGTACTCTCCTATAGATGCGGGTGTAATAAAATCTAGGCCAAATATTACTCTACAGAAAGTCTCCTCTCTAGCATCAACTCTGACCCCTCTAACTAGTGTGTGATCAAGTTGTGGCCGCCGGGCAAATCTGATAAAGCCTGAATGATAGAGCATGGGAAAGACTATGGTTGCTCTGTACGATGCATAAAACTCCATCACCATATCTAGGCTATAAGAACCAAGTGTCCTAGTCATCCACCCAAGCTAATACCTATCAAATGTTTTCCTCAGCTGTGGTAACCACTCCAACCCCAATAAGTTAATCTGGTGCTCCTTATAGATACATCGTGTAGGCCTGCCTATGTAATAACTCAAACTTTCTAGGCTTAAATTCATCCTAAAAATGTTAAGGATTATGTTTTAAAATGAATGATAATTATTTCGTATGGAATTTTACATATTTAGACCTCCCATTGTGTGGGAAATTTAATAAGCTTTCCAACGATATAAGATTCACCTAAATCCGATAATTGGGTAAGAACTGATGGCTATATAAAGTTCTAGTCATAAAACACCGTCATTTTTGTCACTAGCGCATCGCGTAGAGGGTTTAAATAATGATTATCAAATTCCAGTAGCCCTCCGCGAGATTGGCGCATCGCGGAGAGGGTCAATTTCCTATTTGTTAATTTTCAGAGGTCCAGCGTGATAATGGCGCATCGTGCCATGTGCCGAAATGGCATTCCAAAGGGGCACCGTAATGGATCCGCTTCACAGAGTCTGCCCAGTTTCCATTTGTCAATTACCAGTGAGCCACTGCGGTAGTGGCGCGTCACGGTGGCCACCCAGTTCAGAAAAATATGTGTTTTTTAGTCCACTTAATTATTAAAAAAAGGGTACTTTGGTCATTCTCCCAGCCCTAATCCATCTTAAACAGTGAATTAAACCCCTTCAAAGCACTTTACATCCACTTTTCATCAAATCTCTCTCAAGCAAAACCCTAGTTCATCAAACTTTCTCCCTAAGGAATCCAAATTCCTCTATTTATTTCTCTAAAGAAATTCAAGATTGAGGATTCCCAACACAAGGGCTCTAAGAATTTATCATCAAAGCATCAATAGGAATCCAAGATTCAAACTTTTCATCAAAGATCACCAATTAAGGTATGTGGGCTTATGAACAAGGACAATCCTTTCGTCCTTGTGCCTAAAATTTATTTTAAATTTAAATTTACTTTTTATATGATTTCCCATGAAATTCAAGTTAGGCGTTACACCCATCATTATTATTTTCAATTTTATGATATTTTCAATGATTTAAAAGTTGAATTCTATGATTATGTTCATATTTTATGCATACTAGTGAAATTTCCAGATTTTGGGTTGTCTTATCCATATTTATATTATCAAACATGATTATTATGATATATTTAACATGATATTGACTCATGGATTATTTATCCCAAGATTTAGTATTATTACTTCAAGAAAGATGATGTTTTAAGCATCTTATGAGCAGATTATTTATAGTTCTTTAGTAAAGCTTTGATCTCTCGATCACTGGTTTAGCTTTGGAATTCACTTTACAGATTTTTATGGTTTACAGAACTCAGATTATCTTTATTTATAGATTTACTCATATAAATGCATGATTGGTTTTCCATAAACCCTTATGTTAGCTTTAAAAGTAAATTTCTAATAATTTGAGCATACAGATTTAAGAGGGAGTAGTATTTAGCACCAAATGTGAAGTGTGGGATTAGCATACCCTATCTTCCATAGAACTATGTATCCAATATAGGTAAAGATTATCAGATTTTCCCATTTCTATATGGATGACAGTTTTAGCTTCTGATCGATCACATAGATTAGGTTATACTCCCTGGCAAGAGTATGACACCTCTCCCCAACATGAGGTTTCTTCCTTAGGAGGTCAAGACGTTGGACTCTATATAGCTCACATATTTTATATCGGTTAAGAGAACCTCCCTTACAGATAAGCTTTTGAAAAAGTATTTCCCTAACAGTAAAGATTTTCAAAATAAGTTTTCAGATTTCACTTAGCATATATAATTTCAAAATAAGAATAGAATACAAATTTTAGAACTAAGTGTTGTGACTCACAAGAATTGTATTGCATGCTTTACTATTCATGATTTATGATCTTCAGGTTTCATATTTACTAAATCCTATGTGAGTCATTTAAATTTAGCATGCATAATTTTATAAATTATGATGACAATGTGTACTTATTGCATTCACCCCCATATACTCAGTACATCCTCAAAGTACTGATCCACATATATGTCTATGTGCTACATTATCTCATAATGTAGGTTCAGGTGCTCAGCCGTAGCAGAGTGAGTAATTTTTTAGTATCTCATCTATATCTCTGCAATTGGTGAGTCCTCATAGGTCGGGGACTTAGCTATTCATGTTTTCAGTTTATTAAGAGATGTTTTTGTATTCATTTTAGATAGTTTGAGTCGGCAGGGGCCTATCCCAGTGACTCTTTAGATTTAGTCAGTAGAGGCTTGTTGGACTACTAGATTTAGTTTTAGATCTCAGTTACTGTATTTAGATTTTTAGTATTTGTTTTAACAGACATTTGAGATTAGTATAATTCAGATATACCCAGATAATTTAGATGGTTTCTATACTTATTATGATTTTTCATTCATACCTTCCCGAATTTGAGATTCAGATTTAGAAAAGGCAGCTAGGGTTAGCTCATAACTACTTGTAGTTTGGAGCACTGTGTTGCATTTCAAGAATTAGATTTTGGTGCATTACAAACTTGATATCAAAGCCTAAGATTTAGAGAGTCCTAGGGAGTCAGACAAGCCACGTTACGTAGAGTCTTGATCATAGGTGTGAAGTGCACCACATCTATGAGAAAAAAGCTATGAACATTTTAGGAAATCATCTCTTCTTTCATGATCTATAGTGTATTTAATATTACTGTCTACTGCTAATTCATTCTTTCACATGAAACAAAATGCCTCCTCATCAAGCTAACACACACTAAAATGATAACCAGCCACCTCAACCCGCATATTCTATGAATGATAATGTGCCACATGCAGAGTTTTGGGCTACTTTTCATGCGTTAGCCCAAGCTATGACAGCTAATATTCAAGGAAATCATTAGGCTGTAGCCCCACCCCAGTAAGATGGGGACTTAGCCGCAGCCAAAATTCAAGATTTTATGAGGATGAATCCCCTAGGGATTTTTGGATTGAAGGCAGGTGAGGACTCACAGCTTTATCTGGATGAGGTAAGGAAGATCGCCCAAATTATGCATAGTTCTGAAGAGAAGAGTATAGAATTGGCATCCTATAGGATGAAGGATGTTGCTTAGGATTGGGTAGTAATAAGTAGATAGGAGAATGCAGCTCCCATAACTTGGTAGATTTTTTAGGATACATTCTTAGACAAGTTCTTCCCATATGAAATAAAGGAAGCTAAGATATAAGAGTTCATGAACCTGAGGCAAGGCTCAATAATAGTTAAGGAGTATTTCCTCAAGTTCAACCTATTGTCTAAGTATGCCCCTGATCAGATGGCTGACCCTAGGTCAAGCATGAGTAAGTTTGTAATCGGTGTATCTGGGTTGGTAGTTAAGGAGTATAGGACTACTATTCTCATTTGAGACATGGATCTCCCTAGATTGATAATGCATACCCAATAGATTAATACAAAGAAGATAAGGAAAGAGAAAGAGAGTAAATAAGAAGGCTAGAACAGGGCAGATTAATTATGGTAAGAATAGCTCCGAAGGAGGAAATCATTCATAATTTTAGAATCGTTTATCTATGCCTGCACATTCTTCATCCAATTCTCTAGCACCTAGAAATAGAAAAAAATAGTGGGGTAACTCCGCTATGTTTAGATCTCAAAATAGTGTGAGTGGTAGGCCCAGCTATCCTCAGTGTGCTGGGTGCAGTAAGAATTATCCTGGTGAGTGTTTAGCTGGATGGAGGGGTTGCTATGGTTATGGCCAGCTGCTTCATGAAATTAAAGAGTGTCCACATGCTAGATAGGGAAATAAGGATGTTTCTCCTCAGACTCAGGCTACTAGTGCACCAGCTCCTTTAAGTTGCCTAGCTTCTCCTCAGGGCGTATCATCCAGTACCAATAGCGAATAGTGCTAGAATTGGTTTTATGGCTTACCATTCTTCCAGGAGCATGATGATTTTCTAGATGTTGTTACTGGTATATTTTGATGTTTATGTATTATGAGACCCTGGGTTGAGTTTTTTTTATGTGACCCCGCTATTTGCTATGAATTTTGAGATAAATCCTGAAAAGATCCTCGGGCCCTTCTTTGTTTGTACTCAGTAGGTGAGTCAGTTGTTGCTAAGAGAATCTATAAGAAGTGTCCTATCATTGTCCATCATAAAGTCATATTAGCAGACTTGATAGAGTTAGATATGGTTGATTTTAATCTTACCCTTGGTATGGATTAGCTCCATTCCTGTTATGCCTTTATAGATTGTCGCACCTATATGGTGAAGTTTCAATTCCCAGATAAGCCAGTTTTTGAGTGGTCAGGTAATTCAGTGTCTCCCAAGAGTCATTTCATATCTTATCTTAAGGCCAGAAATTTGATATCCAAAGGTTACATTTACCACCAAGTTTGAGTCAAAGACACAAAGTCTGAGACTCAAATACTTTGGTCTGTTTGAGTAGTCAATGAATTTCCTGAAGTGTTTCTAGAAGATCTCCTAAGGGTACCTCCCAATAGGAAAATAGAGTTCGGTATTGACCTTGTCCCAGATACTCAGCCTATTTATATCCCTCCATATCATATGGCTCCCGTAGAGCTTAAGGAGTTGAAAGAGGAACTCAAAGATCTTTTCGATAAAGGTTTCATAAGGCCTAGTGTTTTTCCATGGGGTGGTCCTGTCCTATTCATGCGAAAGAAAGATAGTTCTTTGCGAATGTGCATTGACTATCATCAGCTAAATAAGGTCACAGTCAAGAACAAATTCCCTCTTCCTAGAATTGATAACTTGTTTGACCAACTCCAAGGTGCAAGTTATTTCTCAAATATAGACCTTAGATCCGTCTATCGTAACTTAAAGTAAGGGAGTGTGACATTCCAAAGACAGCCTTCAGAACCCGTTATGGTCATTTTGAGTTTCTAGTCATGTCCTTAAGGCTAACCAATACTTTAGCAGCTTTTATCGACCTCATGAACTGAGTTTTCAAATAGTATCTAGACATGTTTGTTATAGTATTCATAGATGATATCCTTGTATACTCCCGTAGTGAGGATGACCATGTATATCATCTTAGAATTGTCTTGCAAACTCTTAGAGATCATTAATTTTTTGCCAAATTCAGCAAGTATGAATTCTGGCTAAGATTAGTAGCCTTTCTCGATCAAATTATTTCCACTGATGGCATTAAGGTTGATCCCCAAAAGACAAAAGCTATAAGAAATTGTCCTAGACCTATCTCCTTGTCAGATATTAGAAGTTTCTTGGGTCTAGCTGGTTATTACAAATATTTTGTTAAGGTTTTCTCATCTATTGCATACCCTATGTCTACAGTTAATTTGGGTTGTATGTTAATGCAGAGAGGTAAGGTCATAGAATATGCCTCTAGATAGCTTAAGCCTCATGAAAAGAATTATCCAACCCATGACCTTGAATTAGCTGTTGTGGTGTTTCCATTGAAAATCTAGAGACACTATCTGTATAGTGTACATGTTGATGTGTTCACGAACCACAAAAGTTTACAGTATGTGTTTACCCAAAGGGAGTTGAATCTTTGTCAGAGGAGATAGTTAGAATTGTTGAAGGATTATGACATGAGCGTGTTGTATCATTTGGGCAAGCCAATGTAGTAGCAGACACCCTTAGTAAAGTATCTATGGGCAGTGTTGCCCATGTGGAGAATGATAAGAAAGAGCTAGTGTGAGAAGTTCATTTTTTGGCTAGATTGGGTCTTAGGTTGGTTGATTCAGCTGAAGGGAATGTTTGGGTTCAAAGTAGTTCCGAATCTTCCCTAGTTTTGGAAGTGAAGGAGAAGCAAAATATGGATTCTAGTTTGGTCAAACTGAAAGAGTTAGTGAGAGACCAAAGGGTAGAGGTTTTCTCCAAAGGGGGAGATGGTATGTTGAGATACCAGAGTATATTGTATGTGCTATGTGTTGATGAGTTGAGACAGTGGATTATGGCTGAAGCTCATGGCGCGCGTTATCTATTCATCCAGGTGCTACCAAGATGTACCGTGACTTATGAGAAATCTATTGGTGGAATGGTATGAAGAGAGATATAGTAGAGTTCGTAGCTAAATATGCAACTTGTCAATAGATTAAGGTAGAGAACCAAAGACCTAGTGGTAAGTTGCAAGAGTTTGGTATCCCTACTTGGAAGTGGGAAGAGGTGAATATGGATTTTTTGATTGGTTTACCCCATTCGCATCGTCAGCATGATTCGACTTAGGTTATTGTAAATAGGCTGACTAAATCAGCCCATTTCTTACCAGTTCACATATCCTATACTGCTGAAGATTATGCTAAGTTGTACATCAGAGAGTTGGTCAGATTACATGGAGTTCCCTTGTCTATCATCTCAGATAGGGGTACTCAATTTACTTCCCAGTTTTGGAAAGCCTTTCAGAAGGGTCTTAGTACCCAATCCATCTTAGTTCAGCTTTTCACCCTCAAGCAAATGGTCCAATAGAGAGAACCATCCAAACTCTAGATGATATAGTGAGGGCATGTGCTCTTGATTTCAAAGGTAATTGGGATTAGCATTTTTCGTTAATTCAATTTGCTTATAATAACAGTTACCATTCTAGCTTTTAGATGGCCCCGTTTGAGGCTCTTTATGGGAGGAGATATAGATCACCCATAAGTTGGTTTAAAGTGGGTGAGGTTGATTTGCTTGGTCTTGATTCAGTGTTTGAAGCTATCGAGAAATTTAAGTTGATTAGAGAAAGACTGAAAACACCCCAGAGTCGTCAGAAATCATATACGGATGTGAGAAGAAGGGACCTTGAGCTTGAGGCTGGTGATTTAGTATATCTGAGGATTTCACCCATGAAAGGGGTTAAGAGATTTGGGAAGAAAGGGAATCTTAGTCCCCAGTATGTTTGCCCTTATAGAATTCTAAGTCGCGTTGGGAAAGTAGCTTATGAGCTTAAGTTTCCCGCAGACTTGTCAGCCGTTCATCCTATATTTCACGTCTTTATGCTTAAGAAGTGCATCGATGACTCCACCATTGTAGTTCCTTTAGAAAACTCAGATAATAAGAATAGCCTCTCATACGAAGAGACTCTGGTTGAGATTTTAGATCATCAGATCCATAGACAAAGGAACAAAGAAGTTTCCTTGGTCAAAGTTCTTTGGAGGAATCAGTCAGTTGAGGGCGCTACTTGGGAAGCAGAAGCATATATGCGAGCCAAATATCCTCACCTCTTCTCCAAAAATTTAGATTTAGCCGAAGGTAATACCCCTCCTTAATTCAGCTCTTTTCTAATCTCAGATTCAGCTATATAGCTATTTTCATGTGAACTTATCTGCTTATAGATCAGTTCAGTAAGCTCTTTATGTTGAGAATCAGTCATTTTGTTAATTTAGTTGTGCATGATAACTTATAGCCTAAGATTTCCCCAATATTCTCAACTTAACCAGACACATTCGAAGACAAATGTTCCCAAGGGAGAAATATTGTAATACACTAAACTTTCCTAGCTTAAATTCATCCTAAAAATGTCAAGGATTATCTTTTAAAGTGAATTATAATTATTTAGTGAGGAATTTTCCATATTTACACCTCCCGTTGTGTGGGAAATTTAATAAGCTTTCCAACAATATAAGATTTGGACAAATCCGACAAACGGGTAAGAATTTATGGCTATTTTAAGTTTCAGTCGCAAAATGCCATCATTTCAGTCACTAGCGCATCGCATAGAGGGTTTAAATGATGATTATCCAATTTCAGTGGCCCACTGTGATATTGGCACATTGCAGAGTGGGGAAATTTCCCATTCATCAATTTCTAGAGGTCCAACGCGATAATAGCGCATCACGCTATGTGCCAAAATGGCATTCTAAAAGGGCACCACAATGGCCCTACATCACGGAGTCTGCCTAGTTTCCATTTGTCAATTTCCAGTGAGCCACTGCGATAGTGGTGCATCGCGGTGGCCATCCAGTTCGGAAAAATATGCATATTTTAGTTCGTTTAATTATTAAAAAGGGGTACTTTGGTCATTATTCCAGCCCCTAATCCATCTTAAATAGTGAATTAAACCCCTTCAAAGCACTTTACATCCACTTTTCATCAAATCTCTCTCAAGCAAAACCCTAGTTCATCAAACTTTCTCCCCCAAGAAATCCAAATTCCTCCATTTATTTCTCCAAAGAAATTCAAGATTGAGGATTCCCAACACAAGGGCTCTAAGAATTTATCATCAACGCATCAATTGGAATCTAAGATTCAAGTTTTTCATCAAAGATCACCAATTAAGGTATGTGGGGTTATGAACAAGGACAATCCTTTTGTCCTTGTACCCAAAATTTATTTTAAATTTAAATTTACTTTTTATATGATTTCCCATGAAATTCAAGTTAGGGTTTACACCCATCATTGTAATTTTCAAGTTTATGATATATTCAATGATTTAAAAGTTGAATTCCATGATTATGTTCATATTTTCATGCATATTGCTGAAATTTCCAGATTTTGAGTTGTCTTATCCATATTTACATTATCAAGCATGATCATTATGATAGATTTAACATCAGATTGACGCATGGGTTATTTATCCCAAGATTTAGTATTATTACTTCACGAAAGATGATGCTTTAATCATTTTGTGAGCAGATTATTTATAGTTTTTCAGTAACGCTTTGATCTTTTGATCACTAGTTTAGCTTTGGAATCCACTATAAAGATTATTACAGTTTACAGAACTTAGATTAGCTTTATTTATAGATTTACTCATATAAATGCATTATTAGTTTTCCATATGAACCCTTATGTTAGTTTTAAAAGTGGATTTCCAATAGTTTGAGCATACAGATTTAAGAGGGAGTAGTATTTAGCACCGAGTAGGAATTGTTGGATTAGCGTGCCCTAATTCCATGGAACTACGTAGCCAATGTAGGTACAGATTATCATATTTTCCCATTTCTATATGGATGATAGTTTTATTTCTAATCGATTACATGGATTTTGTTATACTCCCTGGCAAGAGTATAACACCTTCCCCAACGTGAGATTTCTTCCTTAGGTGGTCAAGACATTGGAATCCATGTAGATCACATAGTTTATGTCAGTTAATCAAACCTCCCATACAAATGAGCTTTTGAAAAAGTATTTTCGTAACAGTAAAGATTTTCAAAATAAGTTTCTAGATTTCACTTAGCCTATATGATTTGAGAATAAGAACAAAATATAGATTTTAAAACTAAGTATTGTGACTCACAAGAATTGTATTGCATGCTTTACTATTCATGATTCATGATCTTCAAGTTTCAGATTTACTTAAGCCTATGTGAGTCATTTACATTTAGCATGCATGATTTTAAAAATTGTGATGACATTGTTTACTTATTGATTCACCCCCATATACTCAGTACATCCTTAAAGTACTGATTCACATATATGTCTATGTGCTACATTGTCTCATAATGTAGGTTCAGGTGCTCACTCGCATCAGCGCGAGTGATTTTTGAGCATCTCATCTATATCTCCGTAGTAGATGAGTCTTCATAGTTTGGGACTTAGCTATTCATGTTTTTAATTTATTAATAGATGTGTCCATATTCATTTCAGATAGTTTGAGTTAGCTGGGGCCTGTCCCAATGACTCTGTAGATTTAGTCAGTAAAGGCTTGTCAGACTACTAGATTCAGTTTTAGATCTCAGTTATTGTAT
>NC_061113.1:114781638-114814942 GCF_002878395.1 Capsicum annuum | reverse complement strand
AGGCTTGTCAGACTACTAGATTCAGTTTTAGATCTCAGTTATTGTATTCAGATTTTCATTATTTGTTTTATCAAACTTTTGAGATTCGTATAATTCAGATATACCCAGATAATTTAGACAGTTTTTGCATTTATTATGATTTTTCATTCATACCTTTGCAAATTTGAGATTTAGATTTAGAAAAGGCAGCCAGGGTTAGCTTAGAACTACTTGTAGTTCAGAGCACCGTGTGGAATCCCGGGTATCAAATTTTGGGGAGTTATAGTGTAGCTCCCAGACAATTATATCAAGCTCATAGATATGTCACATCCCTTTTACAAACCACCTCAGATGTCCCTCCTGGGAGGTGTATCTAGGGCATGTTCAGGTACAGGTGCCTGCTATACAATATGGAATACGTATGTTGTACCCTATCAGACTGGGGTACGTCTATTTTTCTGTGAATAAATAGGGTAACCTCTTCAAACTGGGGTACCGCTGATGACTGCTCCTGCTTAACCTCCTTAGAAGAATCTTGGGACAGCTCTTTAGACAAGGGGTTTGTGCATAAGCATGTGGAGTCACTCCAAATCCATCTCCTCATTATCATTATAATTGGCTTGAGAAATATGTGGTGGTGATTTCCTTGTAGAATTCATCCTCAATCTAGATGCAGGTGACTGAGAAGCCTGGCGATTCTTTCCTCGCATGTCACTGCAACTGCAGTATCAATATGACGTTGTCTCAGATACTCCTCGATTGAACTACTAAGCTCAGGAGATTCTACTCATCTCCTTAAAGTACTATTTGCTTTCTTCTTTGTTTCTTTAAGTTCCATGTATACCTGAAAAACTAGTTGTTAGCATCCAACAAAAGTGAGGGATAGTGAAAGTTGAAGAAAAACTCAAAAATTGAAAATTTTGAAATTTTCCTCACTTTTCACACCCCTATAACCTATTTGAAATCCTAACAAGTCCAATGTATACACACTACTCAAGAATAATGAATTTAAAAGCAAAAAAACATGTTCAGCTCATGGCATGACTTTTATTCATTCAAGTTCAACTTCAACTTTGAATTTTAACTCGAAACAAGGCCCTATATTATGATTTTAGTCTATTTCAAGGCTCTCTCATAAAAGAATGAAAGTTTCTATCTATTTAGTAATGAAATACACATATCAACTTGTTTTAACAATAGATAAAACATTATATCACCATTAGAAGCTAAGAAAGTTACCCCTTGTATGAAAATTTAGAAGAGAATAATGAAGAACTCAAGAAAAATCAAGGTTGAAACTTATTTCTAGCATGCTTGGACAAGTTTATATCTCAAACAAGTTTCAATTTTCTTTTTCTTAAGTGTGGGGTTGGTTTATATTTAAAGTGAAAAGTTTGAATTCAAAGAGAAAATTGAAGTTTCGAGGATTAGAATGAGTTAGAATAAAGGTTAGATTATTTTTACATAGGTAGGGGCTGTAATAGGTCATATTTAAATGTTGGTGGGCCAAAAATTTTAATTGAAAAGTGGACCCAAATTTGACCTATCGTATCTTGTACCTGCGCCTTATACCTGTGGTTGGGTCCTGGACGCAGGTAGCACCTGTGTCTCGCAAGTGCTTAGTGTAGGTGTCGGGCCAAAATCTTTGGCCCGCTTTTCCACAACTCATACTTAGCTTATTGACATTTTTCCAGATACTTATTGTCCTATAACCTAAGTTTTAGGTCCCAAAAGTAAAATTAGTCGCCAAAGTCCATAACTTACCATTTTTCATCCTCAAAATTTCAACTTTTCAATTTTCTACTCAACTTACTGTATAGAACTTGTGACAATGATGGGTTGATCACACAATCCTCTTACCTAAAAATCAATGAATATAACAATATTTATTGTATTCCATGTAAGGTTCAAAATCTACAAATCTATAAAAACAAAAATAACAAAAACATAAACACTAAAATATAGTCAGTTGCCTCCCATTAATCATGTGATTTAACATCGTATCACAACGTGGCTATGTTGGTTAATCAGAATTCACCAATAAAGCCATTGTAACCACGGAAGGCTCGGGAAATCTGAATGACCTAATAGTGCATGGTATAGTGAATGCTCTAGGCTCACTCTTTTTCTGCGCTAAGGACCTAGTCATGACTGCACTACAATGGTACACACCCTCAACATCCTCTAAAGTTGCTCCTTTCATCCTTGTGACCAATTGTTTTATAAACCTAGCGTATCACGACATCTGCTCTAATGCCTCGAGAAGAGGTATGTTTAAACTTAATTCCCTAAGTATTATAATGAACCATTTGAACTTACCTTCTTTTTTCTTCTTTATCAGTCACTAAGGAAAAGGTGGGGTTGGTCTCATAATTTGTCTTACCTCTAGCTCAATGACTGTACCCTTACCTTTACCTTTAGAAACTATTTCTCTATCATTTGTTACCTTCTCAGACTCAGCAGTATGTGTCTCATCATCAACGACTTTTGTAGAAGGCATTGGGGGATCCATAGTAGTTATACCATTCTTTGTAGTAATAGCAATTATGTGACCTTTATTTGTAGGATTTTGTACTGTGTAGCTCATAAGAGGACCTGGCTACCTCTGGTTTAGAGTTGCTGACATCTACCCAAACTGTTGCTCCTACTTTTTTATAGCAGTGGTATGTGACTCGACCTTTTGGGTCATTCCTGAAATATCATCCTTAATCTGCTTAAGGCTGGTCTCTAAATTTTCCTGACCCTTTACCAATTTAGCCAGCATCTCCTTCATTCTAGATTCTGTATTGCGTCTACTAGGTGGAATGTATCTATCTCCCTTCTCTCTATAGTCATCCTTCTTCCTCCAATCACTATCTAGCTCTCTGCTACGGGCTCTATACCTATCATAATAGTTCCTACCTTGGTTCTCTTGCCCTTCGCCTTGAAAATCCGCCATCTTATAATCCAGGTAATTAGTTTCTTCTTTCGATTCAGACTTGTCTACTTTGGAAGCTGACCCCTGTGGTGTTATTGCATTCACTTTCTTAGAACTTATTACTACAAACTACTTTTCTAGCACCCCTAAATCAATCTATAGTAATGTTATTTCTTGTGTTACTATATCATCTACTGATCTCTGGTCATGGGAGGCACCAATAGAATAAGTACAGATCCTTTCTCAGCCTCCTGAGTTTTTCACCCTCGGTTAGTGAGTGAGATCCTATCTAATATCCCTAAAGCTTCATCCCAACGTATTATCATAAAATCTCCTCTAGAGATGGTGTCTTCCATGGCTCTAGAGCTAATGTTTAGAGCTTTGTAGAATATCTTATATAAGCTTTTCCATGAATAGTGATGATTGGGAACCAAGTTCATCTACTTCTTAAACCTGAACCAAGCCTCATACATGGATTCTGACTGTAGTTGCCTAAAATTATAGATGTTTTCCTTAAGCTGAAACATGCTTGATGGAGGGAAGAACCTATTTAATAATTGCCTATGTAACTCATTCCAAGTCATGATAGAGCCTCTTGGCAATTACCCTAACCGTAAAGATGTTTCTCCTGTAAGTGAGAAAGGGAAATGCCTCAGTCTAAGTGCTTCCTGATTTACCCCTGGATTGGTATATAAGTTACAGATTCCAAGTAAATTTGTATAATATAAGTTTGCATCATTGGTAGGAAATCCTACAGACACACCCTTAAAATTTGGAAGTTAGATCATGGCACTCATAATGTCAAATTTGATGCCTGGGGGGAAAATAAAAGGTACTATGCTGGGATAACTTGAACATAATCACCTGTAGCTCTATTTTTATTCCCACCAAGTATTGATCGGGGTCTACTTTTCTCTCCATTAAGCTAGATCTGTATCCCTAGCTATCATCGAAGCTTATTTCGTGACTCTCCTTTCGGCTTAAGTTTGAGTTAAAAGCTCACCAGTCAGACGATCAACAATATCTTATACCCCTTCGATAGGAGGCATAATATCACAAATCCCTTCAGGATTATCACCTCTTTTCAGCTCAAACATCCTACCAGGTGTTTCTAAGATCCTCTCTAGATTTGGATTTACTAGGAGTAAGGGATTTTCTCTACTCTATGTGCTAGGAATATACCGGTATATGCCCAACTAAGAACAAAAAATAAAAATTAAACACCCAAAAACTACAATAATCTCAATCCACAAATCAACATCGTATTCATTAGCAATGATGCCAATTTATTGATGACATCCAAGAAATACCTCCTTTTAGATAATGGTACGGTCTCTGACAAGATATAGTAACTCAACTAAGGTTGGGGTCGAATCCTAAGGGAACACGTGGTTTGAGAGATCTCAGTTACAGTCCATAAGCGAATTAGGAAAGTAAATAAGGGGATATGTTCGTAGTCATCTTGAACATAGTACGGTATTAACATGGTTGAAAATCTGTTGTAAGTGAACACTAGGATTGTGTTCCCCCGGCATCTCAACTCTGTAGGTTTATCATGCATTGTTGAATCGACCCAATACCTTGCATGTAGAACTGATAAGTTATGTACCTCCTGCAGTCTTTTAGATGAGAAGGATCATTTCACACTTTACCTATGGAGTCTCAAGATGTTTCATTACTAACCCTTACCCTGGTCCCAGTTAACTATCACCTTTTGAGTCTCAAGTTATTAGATGAAGGCTAATAATTATTCAGATATACCATTGTGCTGCAACAGACCAACAATTAACTCCTAAATTTTTGTCTTCATCTTTTCCTAGTTACTACCCTTTTTTAGAGCAAGTAGTAACATTTAGGTGGGATTTTAATGTGTGCACCCATTAAGAAATCAATCATATCAAAGATAAAGTAATGCATACCTTGGGTATTGGTTCCTGTCAATAATCGCACTTCCCCTACTTAGTCAATTTGTCAGGATTCCACTCCCTAGCTATGGATTTTAGCTGCTCATGATTGTGAAGAAATCAATAACATTCATGATGGAAAGAAAAGATTAAATCACAATGATAGGACAAAAGAAAACCCACAATCGTAAACTGAATAATCAATCAAAGTCAATACAATGAAATACCAAGATCAAAGATGGATGTTGAAATCAAAATATGTTCTAAGTGTTAAAAGTGTCGAACGTCTACTACAAAATACATAAGGGGTATTTATAGTACAATAGAAAACCCTAAAAACTAAGACCGAATAAAATAGAGAAAACAGGGTCGGTGGACACCTACTTCCTGTACCTGCAGTTTTGGTCATGGCTGCAAGTTATACCTGTGGTCTGCTTCGGGCATAAGTACCAACCGTAGGTATTGGATAGGAAATTTCCTATAAGTCAGCTCTCAGGATTTTGGACTTTTGGTGCCCGCTTTGACTACCTGTGGTCTGTAGGTCAACATGTGGTCCGTAGGTTGACTTAGTAATTGTCAGGAGTCAGTTTTCAGCTCTACTTTGAATCTCAAACATGCATTAATCATGATCAAGCCAAAAAAATCCTAATCATCCATAATCACTTCAAAAGTGGCCAAAAATACCTTTTTCACCTTTTTACGAACTTATCATCTAAATCATGGTTTCCTGCAAAACATACCCAAAATGGATCATATCTAACAAAAAGGCCATAGAAACTTGTATATTTTCCTTGTTAAAAGTGTCAAAAGATCTATATTTCAATAGCACATAAGATTTTGACCACAATGAAGGATCAGGGGTTGTACCAACTGATAGCAAATCAATTAAAGCAAGGCCAAAAAATCCTTTGAATAGACCATCGGTATTTGTTCGAGATCCTACAAAATTAAACCATATATGCTACTAGATTTAGTAATTACCGGGAGCCAGTTTTTAGCTATACTTCGAATCTCAAACATGCATTAATCACGATCAAGCCAAAAAATATTCCAATCATCCATAATTGCTTCAAAAGTGGCCAAAAGTACCTTTTTCACCTTTTGACAAACTTATCATCCAAATTATGGTTTCCTACAAAAAAATACCCAAAATGGATCATATCTAACCAAAAGGCCCCAAAAACTTGAATATTTTCCTTGTTTAAAGTGTCAAAAGTTCTATATTTCAATAGCAGATCAGATTTCAAGCACAATGAAGGATCAGGGGTTGCACCAACTGATAGCAAATCAATTGAAGCAAGTTTAAAAAATCCTTTGAACAGTCCATCAGGATTTGTTCAAGATCCTACAAAACAAAACCATATATGCTACTAGGTTGTTTTAAATGGTCCAGACTCAATGACACCATTACAATTTTAATAGAGGGCATTCACAACAAATTTGAGCCTGAGACCCTTAAAAGATTTTCTTAACTAGTTTCCAAATGATAGCCTTGAAACACCCTAAACTTTTTCCCATGTAAAATTTCTTGAGTCTTGAATCCTCTAGTCATCATAAGACTCATACTCTGACTCGTATAGTATGGTTCTAGGTCTAGGACCCTATTCGTATGATGGTCAGTGTCATATTGGCCAAGTTTTTATCTCAGTACGAGAAGACTTCATATTAGTTGTATGTATATAATTCGAGTAGTTTGGTCCAAACTGTAAGTTGTCTAGTATCTATCCTAGATGTTTTTGCTTAGGGTATAACTTGAAGGATACTAGTCGTGTAGTTAGGGTACGAGTTAGGCTAAGGAGTCATATATTGGAAAGAATATGATGTCCAACTTTCTAATAAAGGTATGAGTGAAAGGTACCACTCGTATGATATGGGTATGAGTGGAGGGGTCCAACCGTATCCTACAAGTCTTCTACAACTTTTAAGAAGAGGGTATTTTATATATTTTCCACTCCAAGACCTTAAGACCCCACATTCTATAACACTATTTGGTCCCTCATTCTTCACTTTAGAAGATCAAAACACTCTTAAAACTCTCTAAATCTCATAAGAAGATTGGGATAGGGTTTTATTAAGGTGGTCATCTAGAGGTTTAAGGATCAAAATCACTCTATGAATCTTCATAACTCAGGCATGTGACACAACCTACATTGTTAGTTCATAAAAATCATGTGTTGTAAACATTTTTCTAGAATCATAAATGATGGTTTTGAAATCCATGGTTGAGGAATTGAATGCATAATGTTGAGTATTGTTCTCTTATGATTTCATTTGTGTTTATACAATGTTTTAATAATAGTTTTCCACATATGGGTGCATGGGAATTGTGGTTTGATAAATGGGTCATGGTTAACCCTAACATTATGGTTTTTGACTTGAATAATGGTTTGATAATGGTATGCCCTCAACTTATTTATGAAAATATCTATGAGAAGAATCTTGTCACATGATAAATTATGTATTGAACTAATGCTTATCATAAGAATGCTAATGAAGGATGAATAATTTATGATGGTTGATGACCATAAATTGAATTTAATTATGATTTAAACCAAGGCATGAGCCAAATAATGTGAATGGTTGGTAAATGATTTCATGAGGGTCTTATTAGCGATAAATTAATTTGAATTGTAGCTGTAGTGTTTCAAATGGATAAATGGGTTTGAGTCCTTAAATATTGAATTAAATTAATGTCTTTGTATAGACAATGGGTTCGAGTCCCAATATTAAACGATAATGGTTGTGGCATGTTGTACGCTTGTAAGAGGGATTGGTATGATGATACCAATGGGATTCCTTTGGTAATTAATTAGACTAATGGTTTTGTATGTGTAAAGAATGTTTTAAATAGGGTTGAAAGAGAGATGTGTAGTCGGTCCATGAAAGAGGAGCCTGAAGGACTCACACTAGAACTGCGCTAGTCAGTGTGGATGTCTTTATGACAGGGAGGTTCGAGTCCCACAAATAAATATATGGATAGGAAGTTCGAGTCCCCCATATTATATACATTGGTGCTAAGTTACCTTGATTATGTTGGGAGTTTTGAGTCCCCTATAATGGCATATACGGATAGGGATATTCTCTGGTTTGTACGGCTGCATGCACTGGGGGCCTTCTATTTTAGGGGGAGCTGGACCCATATAACCCGTGGGTTCCTTTTTATAAAATGGTTATGCTACACAGCCCAAGTTAATGTTTTCAAAGTTTATCTAATACTTGTTCCCTTACCCGACATAATATATATATATATATATTTGTGATTGCATATGTTGGTTGCTTTGGTTTTACATAAAGGCATTATTTTATACTTATCCTTGAGTTATATGCTAGGGCTCTTGCTGTTAACCGTCTTTAAATATTGTATCCCTATGCGATATAGGGATCAAAACTTCTTCTTCTTTTCCTCTGCAGTGACCAGCTGTTTGAGTGGTTCGTGAGTTAACTTAAAGTGGTGAGCTTCCACACTTCGAAAGGCTTCATTTCATAGTCTTTATATACTATTTTTCAAACTTTGTTTAGACATAGTTTTGGATATTGTGGGTGCATGTCCCGATATTTTATTGACTTCAAATTTGTTGGATTACTATAGACTTGGGTAAGTTGGTTTAGTGGGTTGTTTGGTGGATTGGCCTAGACATTTCATGAGCTATCTTTCATTTTATTTTGCACTATCTTATTATATGTTTGGAATTCATCTGACACTTGAGATTGATATGTTGGTTAGTTTAGGTAAAGGGGATGATCTCCAATCCAAGTAGGACTTAAGATACCCGTCATGGCCTAGCCCTAGTTTAGGTCGTGACTAAGTTGGTATCGGAGCTACGCTTGTGGTCAATTGGTTGTCCATAAATCCATATCAAGTACAATCTCTTTAATGGGTGTGTAGTATGCCACACTTATAAGAGAGAGCATATGAGACATTTAGGAATGTTTTCCTTTGAAGTTGTTTTCTTTTTGGGCTATAGAGTCTAAGGTCTTGAATTTTTCTGATTTTTATTTGGTCGTCTTTTAGATCATGCCTCCAAAAAGATCTGATGTTCAAGAAAATTCTTTCATCCCGCTTGAGGAAAATATGGACGAAGCTCATTCAAATTTTATGGTCCAGCCTTGGTCAAGGGTCGCTGCATCTGACTATCCTTATGGGGTCCCACTTATCCCTACTAATTCTATTTCTGAGGGTGACAGGGTGTCACTCATACTCAGTTACCTCCCAGGGAGGTTACTAATGTTGAGTTTTGTCTCTCTATTACCCTGTTGAATCAGTTGGTGACATCTCAGTCACAATACCCAAGTTTTTCTAGTATTTCTATGGGTTCATTTGAGGCCACCAGAGTTGCCTAATTTATAGGGTTGCATCCTTCGATGTTTACTGGTAAAAGGGTTGAAGAGGATCCTCAAAGCTTCATTGATGATATGGAGAATATTTTTCGAGTTATACATGCTTTGGAGGTTGAAGGTGTTGAGTTTGCTGCATATCAATTTAAATATATGGTATACCAGTGGTACAAAGAGTGGGAACTGTTGAAAGGTAAGGATGTTAGTTCTTTTATATAGGATGATTTCTCTAGTGTATTTCTGGACCACTTCTTTCCTTAGGAGTTAAGGGAAGCTAAAGCAGAATAATTTGTTGACTTGAAGCAAGGAAGGATGACAGTCAAGGAGTATGCTTTAAAATTCCATCAGTTGTCCCACTATGCTCCTAAATTGGTATCTAAGATGAGGGCTCAGATAATAAAGTTCACTTTGAGATTGTCTTATGAGTTGATCCTTGAGAGTAAGGATTTTTTGTTGATTAAGGAGATGGACATCTCTGGATTGGTTGTGTATATGCAATAGGTCAAAGAGGAGAAAAAAATAGGTTGAGATTTGTGAGAGGAAAAGTAAGTGGTCTCAGTTTTCAGAATAGAGTGGGGGCCAACAGCAGAGTGGAAAGTGGCCTAAGATGAAGTACTGGAGAAGTCCTAACTCCTATTCTATGGATAGTTCCCCTACCCAAAGTCGTTGAGAGATAAATATTTTTAGGAAGATGGCGTTTCTACGACATTGGGTGACCAATCTCAGGGTCGTGGGGCCTAATCAGCACTGTCCTACCCTCTTTGTAGATTTTGTTGTCAGCATTATCATCGTCAATATGATAAGGAGAGGAAACAATGTATTATGTATGGTTAAATTGGTCATATGCAGCGGGATTATCCCTCTAGAGTTGCTTCTGGGGAAAATAAGGTTCTTATTTCTTCTTCTTCATCTCCTACATTAAAGAGTGCTACTTCTGGCTTCGGCACTAGTCGGAACCATCTTTATGCTCTCACAACTCATCAGGAGTCCAAGGCATCTCCGAATGTTGTTACTGGTAAGTTGAAACCTTTCTCCCATGTTGTGTTTTTTTAACTTGATCTGGGGTCCTCTCTCTCTTATGTGACCCCATTCATGGCTGTGCATTTTGGTTTTGGTCTTGAGTGTCTATCGGATCCTTCTCCTATTTTTACCCTAATAGGAGACTTTATGGTTATGAGAAAAATCTATAGAGGGGGTGTGGTATCTCTTAAGGAAACACTAGAAGACTTGATAGAGTTAGACATGGTTGACTTTGATGTTATTATGTGAATGGACTAGTTGCACTTATGCTATGCCTCTTTAGACTGTCAGACCTATAAGATTATTTTTAAATTCCCTAATAAGATAATTGTTTAGTGGAAGGGTATTTCCCTGGCTCCTAAAGGGAAGCTCATATCATATCTTAGAGCTCAAAAGTTAATTTCCAAAGGTTGTCTCTATCATCTGGTCTAGGTTAAAGATTCTAACTTGAAAGGTCCTTCTTTACATTTTATTCCTGTGGTAAATAAGTTCCCTAAGGTCTTCCCTGATGACCTTCCTGGTGCCACTTCTAATAGGGAGATTGATTTTAGTATTGATTTTTTTTGGACACTCAACCTATTTCTATTCCCTGTATAGAATAGCTCTAGTTGAGTTGAAGGAACACAAGGAGAAACTTAAAGACATATTAGAAAAAGACTTCATCCATCCTAGTATGTCCTGTAAGGTGCATCGGTCTTGTTCACGTGTAAGAATAATGGGTTCCTTCGGATGTGTATAGGATGTCGGCAATGGGATAAGGAATTTAGAGTGATCTCTTTATTGGGTAGACTAGTGTGTTTTGTAGATGTTTTATGGGTGATACATGATCATTATCAGACTTTAAGTTTGAGATCTTGATGCAAATTATGGTAATAGAAATGTTAACTCAAAGATAGTGATGCAAGGATCGTGGGGGTAAATTAGTAAGGTGATGTAATATGTGAGAGAGCTTGGGTTGATGCCTCATAAAATAATGGAATATGTAATTGTGATGTAGGTATGAGGCCTACATGTTGAAGTAGAAGTAGTGGCTAAATCCTTAGATGTCCACACCCCAAATTAGTAACTACAAAATGATGATTTTATAGGTTATTGGATTTTTTGTAGGGTAGACTATACAATGGGTATAGTAAAGGTAGGCTTGAACGTTGGGATTCATAGATATACCAATCATTGTGTTGGGTAGTTAGAAATATTAATGAGAGAAATGTAAAGATAGATTCAGGCTCTTGTAGTGATGTGTCTATGGGAAATTATAAGATTGAATTGGTGAGACGTGGTATTTGTAGCTGAGTTTGTAGGTTGATAAATAAAGGAAAAGGTGACTCGAGATAGGCTTATGACCACCCAAAGTTTCCAAAAATCCTATATAGACGTAGGGTGAAAGGACTTGGAATTTGAGGTTGGAGATTAGGTATTCTGAAAGATACTCCCATGAAAAGAGTCATGCAATTTAGGAAGAAGGAAAATCTCAGTCCACGGTATATAAGCCCGTATATGGTTTTAAGAAAGGTTAATAGTGTTGCATATGAGTTGGAATTGCCCTCTAGCCTGAGTTCCATCCATGTGTCTATGTTGCAGAAATGCGCATGACCAGTTGTTTGAGTGGTTAGTGATTTCACTCAAAGTGGTGAGCTTCTATACTTCTGAAGGCTTCATTTCATTGTCTTTACATACTATGTTATAGACTTTGTTTATACCTAGTTTTGGCTACTGTCGGGGCATGTCTCGACATTTTATTGACTTCAGATTTGTAGAGGCTTTTGTTAGATTACTGTGGACTTGGGTGTGTTGGTTTTGTGGGTTATTTGGCAGATTGGTGTAATACCCCTCATGTTTCTAAGCTAGGAGACGAACCACTTTTCCTACATATGAAATCTCCTATCCTGTGATTCATACTTGAGTATATGACTTACAATGAGTATCCTAGAGATAAGATAGCTTATGATGCGTTAAGCATGTTCATATGAGTCACTTAAGCTAATAAAAGCTAAGAGTTTTTGAATCCATCAAGTTTTAGTATTCGATTTCATAAGGGTCATATTTGAACGAGCATAACTCGATGTTAATGTGGTATTTCTACATATTTCTACCCATCAAATTATAGAGAATCGAATTAGCTTTCCAATGATACCAATTTTGCCTTAATCCAATACCCGAGCGAAAAGTTATGCTCATTTTCATAAGAGACAGTAAGGGTATGCGATTGGTTAGGCACCGCCCAACCAAACTTAGGCGATTGGTTAGGCGCCGCCCAACCTGGCTTGTGCGATTACTTGGGCGCCGCCTAAGTCAGTTCCAAGTGCCAAAAACACTTTGTTTTGAGTTATTTTAAGGGTAATTAAGTATTTTAACACTCCTTACACGTCCCTAAACTTAACCCTACGAAATATATAGCTTCTAATTACATTAAAACCCTACTAACATCTTAAGTTCGTCATCCAAGAGCACTAAAAGAGAAAAACAACTAGGGTTTCATAATTAAGCTTGAAGATCCAATTTTAAGGAAATTCCTCCGTCAATCATCAAGAATCTTCCTTCTAAGGTATGCGTGAGTCGATTCATAGACTCCTTTCATCCATGAAGCTCAAGAACCATCTTCTAAATTATGTATTATGTTGTTTATGTTGGTGGTGGTTAATGTTCATGTGGTTGGAGTTTGATGATGCCTAAGATGGGATCTTTGTATATTTTGTGTGAGGTTATGATGGCATTTAATGTATAAATATGTGAAATTGGTGGTTGAATATTTGTAATCTTGATGAATCCACCTATGCCTAAGATGTGCATGTAATGTGTTTGTGAAAATACCTAAGGGAATAGAAATCATGCTTTTATGACATAATAAGTCCTAAATGACTCTTCCATATTCTAAGTTTATGTTCAACGTGATCCCCATGCTATTGTCTTGAATTAAAGATGTTGTATGAGATGCTCGTGATATGGAATGACCATGTTATTGAAGCCATGCAAGTATTTACATGGTGTGTGCATTCCCGATTATGTGATAGTTTGTTGAGAATCATTCTTATTATGAAATCCTTACTTATGATATTGTGAATTGTGGACTCTACTCTTATGATCAAGTCAGTCATGTGTGTCAGTTTCCTTCCATCGAGTCCTGGGGGTACTTGTACTCGAAAACTATAGTTGTCTGCCTAGAGCTAGTGTCGTATTTCAAGATATCCTCAGTCAAGCTATGCTTCATAGATTTCAGTTAGTCACGTGACTCCAAAAAACTCAAAAATCTCAGTAGTTCAGTAGTCCCAGTAGTTTCAGTACTCTTAGTCAGACCTTAGATCTCAAGTAGCTTTTTCATCAATCAACGGAACTCAGTGAATTTAGCTTAGTTCAGCTAAGAAAATATTATCAGCTCAGTTAATCAATTTATAAATTAGTTCAGTTCAGTTAGTCAGTTCAGCGCAGTTAATCTTTTTAGAGTCTTTCAGTTAGGAGTAGGGACTAGCACCGAGCGAGTGCAGGGATGGCAGTTTTTCTCGTTATAAAGGCAGAGCCGTTAGCAATAATCCCCGTACTCCTGAACTGTGTAGCTAGCGCAGGACAGGAGTCACCTATCAAATTAAGGCTATACTTGACTATTATATTGCCTTAGGCTTGATTTTCTGTTCAGGGTCACTCGTCAGAGAGGCTTGACCATAGTAGAGGTCTCTACCCGTGGTACGGTATTGACACCCTTCTAATCAGGGCAAATATTGGACCCTACCAGTATAGTATCGGGGCATTTCCATTAGGTTACTACCTCCCACAGTCATAGTTACAGTTACAGCTTTTAGTATCAGTCTTCAGAGTAGAAATCAGGAATCAGGACTGTCAGATACAGTCATCGATCTCA
Organism: Capsicum annuum; assembly: GCF_002878395.1. Classification (NCBI taxonomy): domain Eukaryota; kingdom Viridiplantae; phylum Streptophyta; class Magnoliopsida; order Solanales; family Solanaceae; genus Capsicum; species Capsicum annuum. The sequence goes on along the minus strand of NC_061113.1, from coordinate 114,800,934 downwards.
GTAAAGAACTCAGATAGTTCCATTGATTCCTGGACCATCCCTTCAGATAGGCTTGGTCCCATATTCAGATACTTATTATTAGATCTAGAGGTCACCTGGCAGACAGGCTTGATCTCAATCTCAGATTCAGTCGAGTATTCTCATTATCAGTTTTAGAGACCACTCGTTAGCTAGGACTGATCTCAGACTTAGATGTTTAGATATAGTTTGGAACTCAGATAGTTTTCCCTAGAATTAGGGCTTTTAGATACAGTTATCCATGTTATCATTCATTCAGTATCTCAGTATCACGAAACTCATGTTGTCAGAGTTCAAACTCCAGTAGTCAGTATCTCTACCAGTTCAGTAGAAGTTATGTATGTATGTATATATGTATTCTCACGTTCATATTAGTTAGCATATTCATGTATATAAACCCCATGCATTTAGCCTACCCCCACGTATACTCAGTACTTAAGTTGTACTGATGTATTTGCGCTATGGTGCTTTCTTTTTATGTTACACCATAGGTTCTAAGGTGTAGATTCCAGATCAGCAGTAGCAGTTCAGTGAGCAGTGAGTCCTCATCTTTTGAGGACATGATCGCTATATTTATTATTCCAGTATTTCAGTTTATTTTTAGTTTAGGGAGTTAGTTAGAGACATGTTCCTTCAACTCCTTATTCAGACAGTTTAGAGGCTTTCAGACGATTATAGAGTTTTTAGATTTAGACTTTAGTTTTTTTAGTTTTGTTTTGGTACTGTGATACCACCTTATTTCAGATATTTTATTATTCAAGATTGAACCTTACGCCCTATTTGTTCATGTTTTCATATTTTATATATATATTATGAAGTTACAGGTACAGATATCAGTCATGGGTTAGCTTGTGGTCCTTTGGGGTCATGAGCACCGTGTAGCGTTATGGTTCAGAAAATTGGGGCGTTATAATTGGCCTAGACATTTCATGAGCTATCTTTAGTCTTATTTTTCTCTATGTTATTATATGTACGAAATTCATCCGACACTTGAGGTTGATATGCTGGTTAGGTTAGGTGAAAGGGGTGATCTCCGATCCAAGTGGGACTTGAGATATTCGTCATGACCAAGACCTGGATCGGATCATAACAGTCTTATTATATGTAGTGCACCACGCATATAAAAGAGAGGCTATGAGACATTTAGGAATGTTTTGCTTTTTTGTTGTCATATTTTTTATCTATAGATTATAAGGTCTTAAATTCTACTAATTTTCATTTACTCGTCTTTCAGATCATGCCTCCGTGAAGATCTGATGTTCATGCAATCTTTTTTATCCCGTATAAGGATAAAGTGGACAAAGCACATCCAAATTCTAGGGTCCAGACCCAGCTAAGGGTCGCTATATCTGACTATCCTCATGGGGCCTACCTGTCCCTACTAATCCTGCTCCTAAGGGTGACACTCATATTTAGCCGCCTCCTGGGGAGGTTACTAATGCTAAGTTATGTCGCTCTATTACCCTATTGACTCAGTTGGTGATATCTCAGTCACAACAGTTGGGTTCTACTGATGTTGTTATAGGTTTTTCTGAGGCCACTAGAGTTGGCTAATTTTTGAGGTTTGGCTAATTTTTGAGGCTTCAACATCCGATGTTTGCTGGTAAAGAGGTTAAGGAAGGTCCTTAAATCTTTATTGATGAGATAGAGAAGATCTTGTAGTTATGCAAGCTTTAGAGGTTGAAGGTGTTGAGCTTGCTGCTATCAGTTGAAAGATGTGGCATACTAGTGGTACGAATAGTGAAAACAATCGAGAGGTGAAGATGCTAGTTTTTCCATGTGAGATAATTTCTCTAGTGCATTTCTAGACCGTTTCCTTCCTCAGGAGTTGAGGGAGGCTAAACAAAAAGAATTTGTTAACTTAAAGCAAGGATGAAAGTCAAAGAGTATGCTTTGAAATTCCATCAGATGTCCTGGTATGCACCTGAATTGGTATCTAATATGAAGGCCCGAATGAGAAAGTTTGCTTGGGGATTTTATCGTGAGTTGATCCTTGTGAGTAAGGTTTCTTGGTTGATCAAGTACATAGACATCTCCATATTGGTTATGTATATGTAATAGGTTGAAGTGGAGAAAAAGAAACAGGCTAAAATTGGTGAGAGACAAATAAAGAGGTCTCTGTTTTTAGAATAGAGTAAGAGATAACAACAGAGTGGGAAGTGTGCTAAGAGAAAGAAGTAGGGGAGTCCTAACTCCTATTCTACAGTTAGTTCCCCGTACCCTAAGCCATTGGGAGACAGATATTTTTTTAGAGGTGATGCTTCTAGGGCATAGGGTGCCCAATCTTAGGCCAGTAGGGCCCAATCAGCATTGTCCTACCCTTTTTTTCTATTTTATGGTTAGCATCATTATTGTCAGTGTGAGAAGGGGAAGAACCGATATTTTATGTGTGATCAGATTGGTCAAATTCAATGGTATCGTCCCTCTAAAGTTGCTTTTTGTTAAACAAGGTTCCTCTTGTCTCTTATTTATCTCCTGCACCAAAGGGTGCTATTTTGTCTTTGATGCTGGTCGGAACCGTCTTTATGCTCTCACTACTCGTCAAGAGTCTGAGTTATCTTCAGATGTTATTACTGGTATGTTGAAATTCTTCTCCCATGATGTGTACTATTTACTTGATCTATGGTCACCTCTCTCTTATGTGACCCTATTCATGGTTGTGCACTTTGGTTTTGGTCCCGAGTATTTGTCGGACCCTTCTTCTATTTTTACCTAAATAGGAGACTCTGTGGTTATCAGAAGAGTTTATAGGGGGTGTTATCTGTTGGTGATAAGAAAACCCTGGTAGACTTGATAGAGTTAGACATGGTTGACTTTTATGTTATTCTTGGAATGGAATAGTTGAGCTCATGCTATGATTCTTTAGACTGTCGAACCCATAAGATTATGTTTAAATTCCCTAATGAGCCAATTATTGAATGGCAGGGTGGTTCCCTAGCTCATAAGGGGAATTTCATAACACATCTTAGAGCTCAGAAGTTAATTTCCAAAGATTGTCTGTATCATCTGGTCTAGGATAAAGATTCTAACTTGGAAGGTCCTTCTTTACATTCTGTTCCTACGATCAATGAGTTCCCCAAGGTCTTTCTTGATGACCTTTCTAATTCCCCTTTCGATAGGGAGATTGATTTTGATGTTGATCTTGTTTTGAAAACTCATCCTATTTCTATTCCCCCATATAGAATAGCTTCAGTTGAGTTAAAGAAACTCAAGGAGCAGTTGAAAGACCACTTAGACTAAGGGTTTTATCCATCCTAGTGTGTCCCTATAGGGTGCACCAATGTTGTTCGTGCATAATAAGGATGGGTCCCTTCGGATATGAATTGGTTGTTGGCAATAGGATAAGAAATTTAGAGTGATCTCTCTATTTAGTAGACTAGTATGTTTTGCAGATGTTTTATGGGTAATACGTGATCATTATTAGACATTAAGTTAGAGATCTTGATGCAAATTATGGTGATAGAAATGTTAACTTGATTATAGTAACACAAGGGTCGTGGGAGTGAATTAATAGGGTGAAGTAATAAGTGAGAGAGCTTGGGTTAGTGCGGTTTGGGAAGAAGAGAAAGCTCAGTCCCCGGTATGTCGGAACCTATGTGATATTGAGAAAGGTTGGTAGAACAGCATATGAGTTTGAATTTCTCTCTAGCATGAGTTCCATTCATTCGATATTCCATGTGTCCATGTTGTGGAAATATGTGGGTGATCCATCGTTGGTTGTTCCCTTGAAGAACATTGGTATTTTTGATTCTTTGTCCTATGAGGAGGTCCCAGTGAGGATCTTGGATCGGCAATTTCAGCAGTTGCAAATGAAAGACGTGGCTTCGGTGAAGGTTCTATGGAAGAACCAAAAGTCCAAGGAATCTACTTTGGAGGACAAAGAGGACGTGAAGTCCGAATGTCCATTCCTATTCCTAATTTCGAAAAATTGTGCTTGATATATGTGTTATTCTTGACATTTTTGTTTTATGCCTTTGTTAAAGGTAGAATGTGAATTTCTCTGTGTTATGACTTTTATCTTAAAGGTAAAAGTAGAGACGTTTGGGGTTAAATCATGCTTGAAATGCCCTGTCCCATCATTCGAGAACAAATGATCATAAGGGGGGAGACAAAAACACACCGAACTTTGGCCCTTTCAAATTTCCCGAGTCTTGAATCCTCTGATCAACATACGACTCACACCCTTGACTTGTATGGTATGGGTTCAGGTCTAGGACTCTAGTCATATGATGGTCAGTGTTATATTGGCCAAGTTCTAATCTTGTTACGAGAAGACTCTATACAGGTCATATGTACTTGATACGAGGGTAGGGTCCAAACCTTATGTTGTCCAGTGTCTAGATTAGATCTTTCTGCTTAGTGTAGGACTTGAAGGGTACAAGTCGTATGGTTAGGGTACGATTTAGGCTAAAGAGTCCTGTGTTGGACAGAATATGATATCAAACTTTATAATCAAGGTACAAGTGGAAGGTACCACTCGTATGATATGGGTACTTGTGGAGGGGTCTAACCGTACCCTTCTGCAAGTCTTCTAAAGTTTTAATATGAGGATATTTTATAAATTTCCCACCCCAAGACCTTAAGACCCCATGTCCTATAACACTATTTGGTTCTTCATTCTTCAATTTAGAAAATCAAAACACTCTCTAAAAATCTCTCAAGAAGATTGGGCTAGGGTTTCATCAAAGTGGTCATTTAGAGGCTTAAGGATCGAAATCTCTCCGTGAATCTTCATAACTCAGGCATGTGACTCAACCTTCATTGTTTGTTCATAAAAATCATGCTTTTTAAACATTTCTCTTTAATCATAAATGGTGGTTTTGAGAACCATGGTTGAGGGTTTGAATGCATAATGTTGAGAATTGTTCTCTCATGATTTCACTTGTGTTTATACATATTTTTGATGATGGTTTTACACATGTAGGTGCATGGGTATTGTGATTTTATAAATGGGTCATGGTTAACCCTAACATGATAGTTTTTCACTTAAATAATGGTTTGATAATTGTATGCCCTCAACCTGTTCGTGAAAATGTCTATGAGAAGAATCTTGTCACATGATGAATTGTGTTTTGAACTAATGCTTGGCATAAGAATGTTAATGAAGAATGAATGATTTATGAAGGTCATGATGATCATAAATTGAATTTAATTGTGATTTGAACCATGTCATGGGCCTAGTAATGTGAATAGTTAGTAAATGGTTTCATGAGGACCTTATTGGCCATAAGTTGATTTGAATTGTAGCCTTGGTGGTTTAAATGGCTAAATGGTTTTGAGTCCCTAAATGTTGAATTTAATTGATGTCTTTATATAGACATTGGGTTGAAGTCCTAATGTTGAATGATAATGGTTATGGCATACCGTACGCTTGCAAGTGGGGTTGGTATGACAATACTAATGGGATGTCCTTGGTAAGTAATTAGACTAATGGTTGTATGTATGTATAAAGAATGTTTTAAATGGGCTTTAAAGTGGGATATGTAGTTTGGCCGTGAAAGTTGAGTCCAAAGGACTAACACTGGTAACCACGCTAGCTAGTGCGAGTGTCTTTATGACCGGGAGGTTGGAGTCCCCCAAATGAATATATGAATAGGAGGTTCGAGTCCCCTATATTGTACACATTGGTGTTAAGTCACCTTGATTATGTTAGGAGGTTCGAGTCTCCCATAATGGCATATACGGATATGGATATTCTTTGGTTTATGCGGCTATGCACACTGTGCCTTCCAGCTAGGGGGAGCTGGAACCATATAGCCTGTGGGTGCCTTGTTATATGATGGTTATTCTACACAACCCAGATTAATGTTATCAAAGTTCATGCTAATCCTTATATATATATATATATATATATATATATATATATATACACACATATATATACATATATGTTTGGATTGCATATGTTGGTTGACTTAGTTTTACATAAAGGCATTATTTTATCCTTATCCTTGAGTTACATGCTAGAGTTCCAACCACTAACCGTCTTCACACGTTGTATCCCTATGCGATACTGGGACCAGAACTTCTTCTTTTCCTGTACAGTGGTGACCTTGAAGTGGTGAGCTTCCATACTTCGGAAGGCTTCATTTCATAGTTTTTACATACTATATTTCAGACATTGTTTAGGCCTGATTTTGGCTATTGTCAGGGGGATGTCTCGACATTTTATTAATTTTGGATTTGTAGAGGCTTTGCTGAATTACTGTAGACTTGGGTGCATTGGTTTAGTGGGTTGTTTGGTGGATTGGCCTAGACATTTCATGAGATATCTTTAGTCTTATTTTGTTCTATCTTATTATATGTTCAAAATTCATCCGACACTTGAGGTTGATATGCTGGTTAGGTTAGGTAAAGGGGGTGATCTCCGGTCTAAGTAGGACTTGAGATATTCATCATGACCAAGCCCTGGATCGAATCCGAACAAATCCCAACCCATAATCGATATTCCAAATTTACAAGATCTATCCAAATATTGACCAAGGTCAAACTAATGACTTTTAAAGCCTCAAATGGTCTCAAACTCTTCTGAATCACTCTTGAATGTGTCAGGGACCATGCCAACCATTCCCACAAATTACAAATAGCATGTAACAATTATGGAAAGAAAAAGATGACTAAAAAACATAAGAAAGAAGAAAATCACAACGATGGTTGTTACATTTATACTCACACTACTGGTGCTCTTGTTTTTTATTGAGTGCAGAGCATATTTCAGCAGCTTCAGTGACACCTTAGCTTTAGTAAGTGATTGTTCTGACTCAAGGGTGAGCTACATCGTTTGCGTATTCACAAGTCCTCACACTTATTGTTCTTATCCATTTGTTTCGGACACAAACATTTTTCTTATTTTAGTTTTTTGGGTTGTATCTGTAGTTTGGCATTATAGATATTTTGGTATAATGATTTTCAGTTAATGAGGGTATCTTAGATAATTAGTATTTCCCACACATATTTACTTATTAGAATTAATCAAGATGAATGGTTTTTAATAAAATTGCTATTTCTTTTTAAAAAATCTATTAATTACTGGAGTTGAACAATTGAGGTTAGATGATTCTCCCACTGAAGGGATAGTTTAGGTGCTACTCACGATAAATTGGGTAATCACAGTAATACCTATTACATGAAAAGACAATTTAAACATACTCTTCCTGAATATTCAAATTCCTAAAGAACCACATTCTGGACCTGTTGATATAAAAAACTTATCCTGGGTTATCTTAATTGAAAGTCAACCGCGGTTAATCATAAGTTCCTTAACACTCAAATATTCAACCAGTGACCTAAATCACTTGGAAACTCCTCAGTATCTATTCCAACTATTAAATTAAAAATTACCTTCCAAACTCGATGTTAATGTTTGAATTCAATTTCAAGCTCGTTAAGCTAGAATGCTAATTTTAATCAAAATTCTCGATTCTAAAACCTTCACAACTGAAAAAGTCATTCAATTCCTATTTGATAAACTTAAGAATCACGTCACCCATTCTAACATGTCACAAATGACATACAAAAGTTACAAAAAGGGGAAAAAGAACTCTTACCTTTAATCTCTATTTTTTTTTTGAGTAAAAGTACTTTTATTTATGGTTCTAAAAGTATTTTTTTTAATGATTTGTGAATTTTTTTGTTAAAACTTAATTGACAACTCTATTTTTTCCTAAACTGAATTGTCAAGTTAATAAAATGATTAATCTTTAAGAACTTTTTCTCCAATCTTATTAACTTAGTAGCATGAAAATTACAGTAATTGTAGAAAAAAAGTTGTCTTAGTTAAAAAAAGACTGTAATTGAAAGAGAGTACGGCAACAAAAGAGTCCATCAAATAATGGACGAACAAAATTTGCAACGTTATAGAGAATCCACCTATGTCTATAATACACAAACTTTGTTCTAAAATTTTCAAAAACTTATCCGAGTACACTTTAACTATTACATTTAAAAACTTCTAACCACCAATGAATAGCTTTTAAGCTCTCCACTCTTTACCAAATCAAAGTTAGAACTATTACATTAAAAACTGTTAACCACCAATGAATAGCTTTTAAGCTCTCCACTCTTTACCCAATCAAAGTTAGATATGTCTATAATTTTAAGTTGTGTTTACAAAGTACAAAACTACTATCTTCATATCATCAACATTTTCCCTCCATTGTTGTTTCATGAAACATTAGTCAATGTCAGGCCATGTGTCATTGGCTAAACTCTGAAAATACTTTCCAACTAATCAATTCATTAACAATGTTACCTTAATAAATGTATTACACTTAACCTTAAATCAATAAAAATAGAAAAGTTACTCAAACCAAACTAAAACTTAGCACTAATCCCCAAAAATGCTTCACATTATTATCTTTATGATGCCTTAACTCATAAATAAACTGTGTATAATTCAATCATTTACCATAATTGGTTTCATGTCATAAAGTGATCAAAGCACATTTTTTAAATACGTCAAGTTATTTCTTTGATAACTTGGTAGTCAAATGTTCAATGGTGTCACAATTGGTACTGCGTTTAATCTTTGGCTTGTAGTTAATATATATCTGGATATAGAAATTCTAGATTGTTAGTTGTTGAAGTGGTAAGGAGTATTATTCTTGATTTAAGAGTTGTGAAAACATATAGGATGTTGAATCTGTGGTTTAGACCAGTATTATGGTGTTATGTGTGGTTCCTTGTGACTTTGAGTAGGCTTAAACATGGTGACAGAATTTAGTTCAACTCAGACTTTAGTAGATGGAGTTATCAATGCACATATGAAGATTAGAAGTGGCTTCCAATGAAGGGTGGTATTTAAGATGAAAAGCATAGTTGAGGGAGTATTTGAGATGTGTGGCTAAGCTAGAAAGTTAGTAGTTACATTGCCTAAGGCATAGTAATTCTATCCTAGATTGTGTTTTTTAGGCCTATAGTCCATGTTATAGAGTTGTATCCATGTTGCAATTCCTTATTCAGATACCTTATTCAGATCATGCCCAAAAAAAATTTCTCCCTAATGTTATTAGAACTTCATACAAAGAGTGTTGAAGAAATACTCCAGTTGAGTATAAACTTTTAGAATGAGTTAGTCCTTATAGCCAGCAATTTAGTTTAGCAATCAGACAGATAATCTCCTATAGTTTTCCATCTTTCCATCTAGTCTTACTATTCGAAGTTTCATGAGTATAGCTATTCCATGAGATAATTCATTTAGCTCATAAGTATTGAGTGCATGATCTCAGTTTTTCTAGTATTCCATCTCAAACATTGTAATACCCCACAAGCTTTTAGAGAAGTTTTCAACTACTCGCCACATGTTTTGTAACTCCTTTAAAATTTTGAGAATTTTATTTTTGGCCTTTCTATATTTGAAACATTGATTTTTGACTTAAAATATGTTCAGGTATGTTAATAATGTGTCTCAAAAGAGTTTTAGAATTTTTGGATGAGGTTCGGGGCTATTTTGGATTTTGAGGCAGTAAGCCTCCATGATAACGTCATGTCACGGAGGATATCTCCACGATAAGCAGTGTGGCACGAAGGCTAGCCTCCGCTATAGGTAGTATGCCACTCCAATGTGTAAAATTTTGTTCAGTTTTAATTTTCTCATATTAGGTAAGGGTCCTAGGATATTTTACCCTATGTATGACCTTAGTCTCATTATCTCATGATTCGTGCTTACATAATGTACTTGGTGATGCCATGAAGCCCTTTTCTTTTGATTCCTATACATTTTTTTTTAGAGAGAATTCCTAATGTGAACTTACATAGTTTATTCAATACTTGTAAAGCTTCAATAAGTTCCTACCCATTACTCGAGGATAAATGATACCAAGGGAGAGATAATGTAACACCCTGCATTTTCGCACTAGAATTCGAACCATCATTCCTACGTTTATAAACTCTAATTCCATATTTTTTTATATGAATATATATGTGTCATGATCATTTATCTAGTGTGTAAACTACTTTCGTGGTGAAGAAGGTTCATAGTAAACACTTAGAGTGATGTGGAATTATGAACTTTTGATTCGACAAAATTTGATATTCGATCTTACAAGGATCAACTTTGAACATGTATAACTTCTGAAATATATGTCATTTTGGGTTTTAATACCCACCAAATTATAGATAATTGAGTCATGTTTCCAACGCATCCAATTTTGCCTTAATCAAATACCCGAGCAAAATTTTATTAGCATTTTAGTAAGGATCCAGTAAGGATCTGTGATTTCAACATGGCACGGAACCTGTGCTTCACGATTTTGCCACGGCATGGACCTATGTTCAGAAATGCTAAAACTCATATTTTTCTTCAGTTTTTTTTAGGTAAACAAGTCATTTACATACTAAACTATCCTATGACTAATATAAACATGATTTTATCATCCCATAACCCCAAATACATCAAATACACGATCCATTTCCGCCCAAATTCTCAAAAATATCAAGCAAGGGTTTCTTCCAAGAATTCAACTCCCAAGGCTCCAAATCCAGGTTCCCCTTTTAAGAAGTCATAAAAATCAGGTATGTGGGTATTCAATGAGGATATCCTTTCATCTTCATGACCAAAATTACAATTTCTATTCATGAATTTTATGAATTCCATAAACTAGGTTTCCATGAAAAGCATAAATTCCATGATTCCTCCATGTAATTCTTGAATTCAACCATGAACAAGTGTTTCCTCATAATTTCAAGTATTCTTCCATACCCTAATCATGATAACTTGTTATATTGAAGAAATTATTGGGTTTTTGAGTTTAAGACATGAAATTTCATATCATATCATTACTTTAAAATTACTGTATGTAATAGTATTTTTGTTGTTGGTTGGTTATGAACACCTGATACCTAGATAGTCATGCATGTTCCAAATTTTAAAGTTGCAAGTCATTCAAATCATATTTGTATCATTATATTCAGATTATCATATTCATGTTGAGAATTTACCAGTTGTTGAATTTTTGGGCTTTATTCATGAAATTTCCTTATATAATCAGTTTAAATGGTTTTAAATACTTTAGATTATACATGCATTGTTCTTTTTAGAATACCATGACTTGAGCATACTAGTTATCAATGCATGTACTAGTTTATGCTTTTATGTTAGTTTAGTTGGGAGTAGAACTTAGCACCGTGTGAATGCAGGGATGGTGGCTCCCCCATCAGTTAGGCAGAGTCATTAGTAGCAGTCTCTAAGTTTCAGATCTATGTAGCCAGCGTATGTTATGAGAGACCACTTATTAGTTTAGGCTTGACACCCTCTAAGGTGTCACCCGTTAGTTTAGGATTTACACCCTGGTCCTTTGGAATAACAGATTAGTGGATACACATAGCTAATGTTAGTACCCGAGGCAAGGTACCGACACCCTTCTAACTGGGGTTATAGATTGGACCTCGATAATCTTAAATTGGGGCATGTGGGTCAAATTGCGGCATGTCGGTTGTATCAAATAGATGTCAAAAGTGCCTTTTTAAATGGATTTCTTCATGAAGAAGTCTTTGTAAAACAACTTACTAATTTTGAAAATCTGTTTTTGTAAAAAATGGATTTCTTATCCAAATCATGTTTTCAAATTATCAAAAACACTCTATGGTCTCAAACAAGCTCCAAAGGCTTAGTATGAGAGGTTGAGTACTTTTTTGTTACATAATAATTTCCAAAGATGTAAAATTGATATAACTCTATTTATGCAAAAGATTGGCTCAAATCTTCTTATTGTACAAATTTACGTTGATGATATTATTTTTGGTAATCCTAACATCTTCCTATGTGAGAATTTTGTAATCTCATGAAAGGAGAATTTGAAATGAGCCTCATAGGAGAGCTCACATTTTTCTTGGGATTACAAATCAAGTAAACACCCAAAGGTACTTTCATTAGTCAAGCCAAATACACAAAGGACATATCAAAAAGTTTGACATTGAAAAAAGAAAGGCTTATAGAACTCCAATCAGTCCATCCACAAGTCTTGATTCAGATTCATCTAGAAAAGATATTGATGAGAAGACATTCAGGCGACTTATTGGATCACTACTCTACTTGACCAAAAGTTGACTAGACATTATGTTCAGCGTATGTAATTGTGTGAAGTTTTAGTCAGCTCCCAAAGAATCTCATCTGACTACCATCAAAAGAATTATTCAATATTTCATTGGAACTTAAGATACTGGACTATGGTACCCTTGCTCTTCTCATTTTAATTTAATTCGATATTCAGACGCTGACTTTGCAGGTGATAAAAATGATAGAAAAAGCACTAGTGGAACTTGTCAAATTCTTGGTGATGCCCTAATTTCATGACACATCAAGATGCAAACTTCAGTCATTTTATCAACAACTGAAGCTGAATACATAGCCGTTGGAATTTGTGCTACTCAAACTTTATGGATTATGCATCAACTACTTAATTTTAATTTGTCCTTTGAATCTATACCCATTATGTGTGATAATACCAGTGCTATTAGTGTATCTAAATATATTGTGCATCATTTTAGGGAAAAACACATTGATACTAAATATCATTTCATTCGAGATCATGTAGAAAATAGAGATTCTTTCTTTAACATTTGTTGACTTTGAAAATAAATTGACAGATATTTTTACAAAACCGCTATTAGACTTATGAGTCTTTATCTTTGAAAATAAATTGGCAGATAATAAATTGGTATTATCAATATTAATGACTTATGAGTCTTTATCTTTGGAAAATATTTTTTTACCTTTTTCAAATTTTTTTTTATTTACATTCAATTTTGAAAATTGGTTTTCAAAAGGAAGGTTTCATCATTACCTTCACCGCTTCTCATGCCACCTCTGCTGCCACTACACACTTTTACCTTCCCAACATCCCTCATTTTTCCATCCTTTCACTTCTAAAGTCACATCTTTTACTTCTTCTCTTTCCCAACAGTCGTCTCATTCCCTATATCCTCCCGTTCTCTCAATTTTCTTACCCATCCGTTCATCTTCTTCTCCGCCTCTTTAAAACCCTAAGTAAATTTTTTTCCCATGAAGAAAACTTACTCCATGGTTAGTATTTCAAAATCTATTCCTAAAACTCTCTATGAAAATCATGTTCCATCTCTGAATCCTCTGGAAAATCTTTATCGGATTCTCAATAGTCAACTATAATAAAAAATGTCCAGCCCCCAGCCCAACCTCTTCAGTAAACAAAGCTCGTTTAACCTCCCTAAACTCCTTCCCTCTTAAGTACACGCAGAAATTTTGGACATACTCTCAAAAAGACAAATTCTCTCCCTTCAAAAACCACTACATTGTACTCAATTGCATAGTCAATCTTTGTTAATTAAAGGAAGCTCATTGTAATGTCAGTCACTTCTTTAAATTTCAACACTTGTCACTGGTTTTTTGTCTTCGTGGGATTGAAGTTTATGAGGATCCCATATGAATATTTTATGCCAATCTCTGTCTCTCTCCTGATAGCAGCAAACTTGAGACTCTTGTTCTTGGCACAAGAATCATACTAAATGATTTTCTATTCAAAAAGTTCTTTGATACAAAGTTCTCTGATGTAATTCACTTTATGAATAGTACCTAGCCCAAAGATTTTTAAGTAAGCTTTGAAGAAGCTAAAAAGGTCCTATCTGACCCAGACGCAGTATCATCTAATTTTGGTCCCTTATCTCTATGTTTAAAGTACAACATCATGGACCATATCATTGCTACCATACTGATTCCAAGGAAGGTATCCCTCAGCAACATTACCTGTCGTGATATGTTTGTCCTGTATTGTATGGTGAAAAAGCACAAGATAAACTAGGCCACTTAGATTCATGAATATATGCTTAAGAGTGCAGCAGATTTTCATGCCTCCACCAGTCTGCTGTATGGATTACTTATTACTTGGATTCTCTTGTATTACTATATTAATCTCTCTACTTACCCCCTAGTGGACGTCTTTGATACTTATGACTCCAAAAATTTTGCCAATATGTGATATATTTTGGTCTATAACGAATGGTGCAAAAAGAATTATGCCCGAGGAAATTCTGAACTCCCTAAGGTAAGCAAGTTTATTTTTAACCCCATGGTTACTGTGTTAAAGAAACTGGAGGAACTTAAGGATCGCATTAAAGCTATTAAGGAAGGTGTAATGCTATATCAGGAGTCGACTTCCAAGATACTGGACCTTAGAAAGAGCACCAATACTGACATAGGCTCGGTACAGCTAGCCTTTGATGGATTCAAAAAAGAAGGCATCAATTTGTTCACGTGAGTGTTCACTCGCATTAACTCCCTAAAGTCTCAAGTTAACTCCTCAAATGATGATCTTGCAATTTCCGTCCAAAACTTCTACTCCTCCTTCTTTAAGAACGTTGAAAAATCTTGTGACAAATTCTGCCATAACATGCATAATACCCTCACATACTTTTTGGCTAAGCGATAAATGATGATTTTTATTCAAAAAGGTCCTTTCCCTTATTTTTTGGGTTATAAAATGATTTTTTTAACACATTGTTTGCTATACTTTTTATTTTGCCTAAATCCTTTGGAAATCAGTTAGACTGTTTATTTGCTATATGTCTACTACTTTTTTTTGGTTGTATTATTTTTTCATGATACCAAAAGGGGGAGAAAAGTAGAAACATCAGAGGTGTAGTAAGTCAGGGGGAGCAAGTTGGATATCAAAGGATAAGAGTCAACTGATGCTCAAGGAAAAGAGGAACATCAGAGGTGATTGCAAGATAATGGAATCAAGTTGACTATCAAAGAAAGAATGAGAGTTAACTGATGCTCAAAGAAAATAGGAACATCGAAGGCACTTGCAAGGCAGAGGAGCACATCATCAAAAATAGAAAGTCAACTGATGTTTATTGTTTGTCATTATCAAAAAAGGGAAGATTGTTATCCCCATATTCTCATTATATGTTTTAATAAGCACAAACTAATAAATAAATATCTTGCCAGATACACCAAAGATATAAAGTATCAAACAAATTCAATCCAAAAAGAAAGCTAATATCTACTCACAAGAAATTCGGCTCTAAGATTAGAAGAACATCAATCATGGAGATTATTGGCTTCCAAGACTTATGACAAGCAAATCAATCAAGAATAAGAGCAAACAAAAATAAGACCACAACATCAATTACAAAGATTACTGACCTTCCAGAATCATGACAAACTAAATAAATCAAGATTAAAAGAAAAAGGAAAGAAGGCCAGACCCTTTACATGGACATATCTAATATGGACATGTATGGCTATAAAAGCTGCACCACATATGGATATATCTGATATGGACATACTTTATGGTGTCATTCCTCAATCAAGGAATCAATTCAAATCCTTGAATAAGAAGAAATCTATTAGGTTTCTTTATAAAGAATAGAAGTCGAAGCAGCTAAAGAATATAAAAGAAAGAGGACATATATTGAAACACTCACACAACTTCAAAAAGAATCTCAAAGTGTCTTAATCGAAATCTCACAAAGCGTTGTACTTCTTAGTTTATAATTATATACAAAGAATAAAATCAATTCAACTTTGTAATACAAATTGAGATTGTGTCATAATATATGAAGAACAAAATAAGCCTTCAGAACATGTTCATCACCATTGTACTCAAACACCACTTTGAAAGATCTAAGGAAACTTTGAAATCTAAGGGGACTGGAAGTAGGCACCATATTGGTATTCCGAACCAGGATAAATCTTTGTGTTCTTATTTCAGTTGATTATTTACTTTTCTATTTAGTTGTATCTACTTTGTTTTGTGAAGTATACTAATTTGAAAGCAAGTCGACTATGAATGCCTAATAGTCGACTCAACAAAATTTTCAATTCATTCCACCCCCTCTTGAATTTTAGTTTTTACTGTTTCCTAGCTTACAGAAATATTTTCAGCTCATGATTTAGAAATTTCACCATGCCTTACAGTTTTTACGTACAAACCTATTTTAAATACATATTTCAGCAAATAGCTTAGGCCCTCAATTTTAAAGCATGTTTAAGTATTTTCATGATTAGTGTATGTCATACATACTCAATACATTCCAGAGTGCTGACCACATATATGCATTTGTGTCTACGTTCTTTCATGATGTAGGTACTAGGGGTAGCCCACACATCAGGGTCAGACAATTCATAGTATTCAGCCAGCAGGTAATGAGTTCTTTTATTTTGAGGACTCAAGTTAGTTGCAGTTCTTATATTTTATTTTTATTATTCATATGTATTGATTTGGGATTGTTAAAGGCATGTCCTAGATACCTATAATCAGTATTAATAAAGATTTCATAGATGATCAATCAGAGTCAATGTTTGTAATTTAAGTTTCTCTCTCTCTCTCTCAGATTGTTATGCTGTAAATTTTGATTAGCTATGTATTGAAACAGCTTATCTCATGTTGATTATGCTTCTGCACAGTTATTTAGCATATATATATATATATACACACACACACACATACACTAAATCAGTTGCTCAAGTATCATGCCAATACATGGGTTAGCTCGGGATGGCTTGGGATTCTAAGCACCATGTCACGATAGTCTCGGGTCGTGACATATATATATATATATATGCAACTTCCATAAGGATTCAAGAGTCGGGAGGTAGGAAAGTGTGAAAACTTCTTAAATTCTTGCATGGATTGAAACAAGCCTCTGGACAGTGGAATGCTAATTTATGTGAAGATTTGGTTAAGTGTAATTTCAAGTAAAGTCGGTATGGCCACTCTTTATTTAGAAAAAGAACTGATTCAGGAATGATCATAGTGTTCGTTTATGTTGATGAAATCTTGGTTATTGGAAATGATCCAAGCCAAATAATTAAGACGATGTCTGTTTTTCATAAGACATTTAAGATAAAAGATACAGAGGAGCTGAAATATTTTTGGGAAAGTGAGTTTGCAAAATCAAAAGAAGGGATCATGATGTATCAAAGAAAGTATGCACTTGAGCTTATCTCTGAGACAGGTCTCAGTGCTTCAAATCCTACTAACATACCTATAGACTCAACTATCAAGATAACAACAAGAGAGTTTGGTGAATAAAACAAGGATATAGCTGACTCTAGTGATAAACTATTAGATGGTCAGGGAAAGCACCAAAGAATCATTGACAAATTATTATATATGATTGTGATTAGACTTGACATATCTTATAATGTTCAAGTTCTAAGTCAATTCTTACAAACTGCAAAGAAATTTCATATGAAAATTGCACTAAGAGTGAACAAATATGTCAAGAGAAATCCTAGATCATGTATATTACTATCTAGCTTTAATATTAGTACTCCAAATGCTTACTGTAGTACATTTTGGGTTGTATGTCCCTTCTTAAGAAGATTAGTGATAGGATTCGCAATCAAACTTGGAAAATCACTAATATCTTTGAAATCCAAAAAGCAAGCTACTATATCAAGAAGTTCAGTTGAAGTTGAATACGGAAGTCTTGCAAGTACTGTGGCAGAATTCATATAGCTAAGTTGGTTGCTTAAAGAGTTAAATGTTCAAATACAACTATCAATTATAGTTTTCAGTGATAGTAAAGCTACTTTACAAATGGATGTCAATCCAGTTCATCATGGTAGAACCAAGAATATAGAGATATAGAGATTGACTGTCACTTTGTAATGAAAAAAATCTTACAAGCCTTGATGAGGACTGAGTACATCACTACTCAAAATTTAGCGGATGTTATGACAAAGGGACTTACTAGAGTTCAATATGAGCAATTAATCTCCAAACATGGCATGGTTAACATTTTTACCACACTAAGTTTGAGAAGGAGTGTTGAGTAATAAACTAGAAATAATCTCTAAACTATCTCGCTAATAGTTTAATCCATAAATTAGTTAAGTTGTTTACAAGTCCCAAAGTTAGTTATAGATCACCTAGTGGATAGTTCATCTAGTTGTTAGGAGTTGGTTACCACTGCTATATATATGTATCACTTGTACATTGGGATCAATATATTAAAGAATTATAATCATTATACTCTACATTCTCTTTTCCCCTTCTTCTCTATTTTTCCTTCTGAATTAACTACATTCCTCTATGTATTACTAAAGATCACAATGATGATCTCATAACATTCATCAGAAAGGTTGTACCCGAGAGATGAGCAACATACACAATAAAAAGATCAAATTTTTATGGCGGAAATTTTTGACAAGAAAGAAAAGAAGAGATGAAGAGATTTGACACTGTGTGTGTATTCTTTTATAAGGTGCATCAAATATGAGTAAAGGTATCATATGATAACGGTAGAAGCTTAAAGAACAAATCAATACAAGTTGGAATGTCAAAAGATAATTTTCTTAAGAATTCTTTTATGAAACCTATAATGTTTGGTGGGCAGATGAAATATCCTTCCACGTTTACTCGGTGCATCTTCCTAAAAATATGGAGCATATCAATAATAAGCATTTTCACCTCTCTGCAATTTCTCCACCCCCTTAAATTTTTCCTCGTGTCCTTCCATAATTTGTATTTTTTCCATGTTTGAACAATTATTAAATTACTTTTATGAGCATTTGACCTCATTATTTTTTCTTTGTGTTTTGACAACAAAATTTAAGAAAAGGAACAGACATTACTTTTTCAATATAACCGATGATACTGTTTATTTTGACACAAAAATAAACATTAATTGTATTCATATTAAGATGTATATGTTACACAAATTTATATACAGACAACATAAAATTATTGATATATCAATTTCTATACAATTCATACATCATAAAAATGTTAATACATTAATTTTTATACAGCTTAGAAATCATAAAATTATTAATACACCAGTTTTTATACAGTTCAAACACCATAAAATTATTGATAAATAATTTTTATTTTCTTGATTCATTCAACATTAAGTTTTAAAAATTTTCAAATAGAAAGCACTATTAATAATAACAAATTTTGTAATTGATACAAATCATATTTTATACCGATTTTGCACACATCTCACTTTTTTAATATTTTGAGACTAATTTATATATGTATATATTGCACAAAATTGCGACTCCATATGTGTGTGTAATGTGTATAATTTGTGGTTGCGTGATGGTGTAGAGTTGATATAGAATGGTACTTTAGTAATAGTATGTGTCATTTGATATATGAAAAATAATATATATTATGGTATTTATGAAGTAGTTGATTTTTTTTGTTAATAGTATTTAATATGCATATAATGTGTATAATTTGTGGTTGCATTATGGTGCAGAGTTGATATAGAATGGTACTTCAATAATAGTATGCGTTATTTGATGTATAAAAAATAATATATATATATATATATATATATATATATATA
>NC_061113.1:114776086-114781538 GCF_002878395.1 Capsicum annuum | reverse complement strand
TATATATATATATATTATGGTATTTATGTGGTAGCTGATTTTTCTGTTAATAGTATTTAATATGTATAGATTGTGGGTGAGAATAAGGGAAGACAAAAATTTAGGAGAAAATTATGGGAATGGAAACGTTTTGGGGAGAACAGCGGTGTTTTTCATTGAATTTTTTACAGAAAAAAAATGAAAAATGAATAGTTGATAGATTTAGTAAATAAAAGTTATATTTTATAAATAAAAAATAATATTGGTAGATTTTGTAATATAAACTCTAAAATTGTATATTTATGTAATTTTTTTTGCATTCTTACTTGGATTCTAACAAGAACAGTGCTAAATTTATGTGTGGAAAAGACACGTTTATGTCATAAGTATCCACTTATGAATATTAGGCCCATTAAATTTTGTATTTTTCACTTTTCTTTTATTTGTGCATAGTATGACTCTCTATAATTTGTATTTTTATTTGCATAAAAATATTTCAATAGTTAAAGTCTTTTCCAAATAATTTAAATATTTGAAAATAGTGTAAAAAATTGTTCTAAATCACAATAATTAGTTAAAAAAATTGTTGGACTCTTAAGATTTCACTTGTGTCACATAAATTAATTTGCAAAAGTAACACAATTTCTTTATTTTAATTATGTGGCATAGTTCGAACTTTAAAGTTAAACAAGTTTATTTTCACTTGTAATTTAGACATAAAATCTTTAAAAAAATTTAAAATTTGTACATAAAATCTTTACAGTTTTTAAAATAACATCTATATATTTGAAAGAAAAGAAACAAAAGCACATTTATTTTGATAGGCTCAAAAAATATAAGCAAATAATTAAAACAAACTAAAAAAGTTGTTGTATTTGTGCCTTGCACGAGCTTATATGTGTATATATGTATGTTTGTATATATATATGTGTGTATATATGTATGTATGTATATATATGTGTGTATATATTTATATACATATATGTGTATATATGTATATACATATGTGTATATATGTATATATACATATGTATATATGTGTATATATGTACATATATATATGTACATATGTATATATATGTATATGTGTGTGTGTGTGCATATATATATATATATATATATTATATTACTATTTATAATGAGAGGCAGTGTAGCAGCTGAAGCAGGCAGGAGGTAGACATATCTGTTTCAGCTGCTTCAACCGTAATTTTACTGTATCGCTCATAATTAATTATTATAAGTCATTTATGTATTAGTAAATTAATAATATTTATTACTATATATAATAAGAGGTAGTTTAGTAGCTGAAGTAGGCAGGAGGTCGACATGTCTGCTTCAGCTGCTTCAACTGTAATTTTACTGTATCACCCTTAATTAATTATTATAATTTATTTATGTATTAGTAAATATATATATATATATATATATATATATATATATATATTACTATTTATAATGAGAGGTAGTGTAGCAGCTGAAGCAGGCAGGAGGTCGACATATCTGTTTCAGCTGCTTCAATCGTAATTTTACTATATCACTCATAATTAATTATTATAAGTCATTTATGTATTAATAAATTAATAATATTTATTACTATATATAATAAGAGGTAGTTTAGTAGCTGAAGTAGGCAGGAGGTCGACATGTCTGCTTCAGCTGATTCAACTGTAATTTTACTCTATCACGCTTAATTAATTATTATAATTTATTTATGTATTAGTAAATTAATAATATTTAATAAAAAAATTAAAATAGTCATTTATGACATGCCTGCTTCAGTTGCTTTAATCATAATTTTACTATATAACCCCTAATTAAATATTATAGGTCATTTACGTATTACAAAATTAATAATAGTTAATTAAAAAAGATAAAATAGAAATTTATAACTATTTCAGTTGCTTCAATCGTAATTTTACTGTATCACCCTTAATTAATTATTATAAATTATTTATGTATTAAATAATTAATAATATTTAATAAAAAATAAAATAAACATTTATGACATGTCTGCTTCAATCATAATTTTACTATATCATTTCTAATTAATTATTATATCCCTAATTAAATATTATAAGTCATTTACATATTAAAAAAGTAATAATATTTAATTAAAAAAATAAAATAGATATTTATGACTGTTTCAACTGCTTCAATCATAATTTTACGGTATCACCATTAATTAATTATTATACAAGTATTTTAATAGTAATTTTATTATGTCGCTTCTAATTAGTTATTACAGGTCACTTAAGACATATGTGTTTTATTGTTTTCATCGTGATTTTATTATATTACCCCTAATTAATTATTATGATCATTTAAGCGTTTAAAAATTTATAATATTTCATAAAAATGGTAAATGAGACAAAAGATGATATGTCAACATAAAAAATTTGATTGACTATCGAAATTATATTAGTGCACATAAATTGAGATGAGACAGAGTAAGACATCAAATAACATATATTATTTGAAAATGAAATCAAAAGTATTATAAATAACAATAATTAAGAACTTAATATAAAAGTATATATGTAAAAGAATTTTGATTGACTGTCAAAATTTTATTTGTGCTACACAAATTGAGATAGAGAAAGTATTCATATATTATTGAAAAATAATGTAACAGACATTGTAAATCACATAATTAACAACTTAAGAAATTTATAAAATATAAAATATTTGGTTGACTCTTGAAATTATACCAGCGTCATTTAAATTGAAATAGAAAATATATATTATAAATTATAATAATTACAAACATAAATTATTTTAATAATTTTAATTGAGATAAAAAAAAAGCATATATTGGGCTCGTGCTGGCAAGGGCCATCGATATCTAGTATATATATAAAGTTGATGCTAATCAAAGATACACCTTATTAATTTTTCAATGACAAAGAGAAGATTTCTGAACTTCACAGGTCATCAATATCTAGTATATATATAAAGTTGATGCTAATCAAAGATACACCATATTAATTTTTTAATCACAAAGAGAAGATTCCCGAACTTTGAAGTATGGACTAAACCAGTGCAGCGTAGAAGCACATGAAGAGGCATAGTCTGAACTCTGAACCGATAAATAAAGAACAGAAAGACCGGATATTCTTCTAAATAGTGTGATGTCAAGCGTAGACAACTTTAAGTATGTGTAGGTTTTAATTTTTAAGAAAAAATAATTTTAGATTATAAGGAACGCATTTTAGTAATTTCACTTTAAACTGTTTGAGTTAGTGTGTATGTATATATGTATATGTATGTGTGTGTGTATATATATAAGTTGGGATAAAGTAGTAAATTAGTATATTCTTACTAGATTATCGATTTATCCAATAACCCAATAAGCAAAAATCGAAATCGAATAAATAACCCAGTAAAAAATTGTAAACTTAAAAAAATTATTAACTCAATAACCCAACAACAATAAATCAATAGCATTTGCTGATTTAATTTGTTAGTTATCAATATAATTTTTTTCTGCAAAAGACAACTTTTGATAGGTAAATTTATCGACTTATATTCCTTTACTTATGTGACGTACTTATTCTGTCATTAACTTTCTTAATTACCTCTCCCTATCTTTCTCGTCACATGATTTAATGAGCATTGAAAGATGCCATTTTTGTAATTGCATAGCAAAAGGCACTTGGTTGTGAGCCTTGGAAGCAGGTGATGGTCGCCATGTCTGCTTCCAAGGGCAATTTAGTCTTTTTGCTAGAAGTGTTGTCTCATCCAAAATACACAGTCCCTCTTAACAACACGTATGATTTTCCCTTCTTCTCTTTTCCATATCTATTTGCTTTGCTTATCTCCAAAAATTGCAACTGAATTTTGGTTAGCTATATTTAAGCTTCAGTTTACTCTATTCAAGCTAATTCTGTTGTTCAGATAAAACCACAACTGAAAAACCTAAATCGATCGAAGTCAACGGCTCTTCAAAATCCTGTAAGTTGTTCATTTCTTGATGCTTCGAGTTCAATTTCAACTAATTTAATGTCAGGTTTTTTGGTTTTTGTGGGTCTTCTGTTTCTGTGTTTTAAGAGAAAAATTTTCAAAAAACTCTCTCAACTGTGTTAACTTTCTATGTTTTGTTTGGGTCATATTTGGATTTTTCTCATTAAAGCAAAAAGTAAGTTGTTTTGAGATTCTGTATTCTATATTACACACAAGTTCCTTTGGTGGATATCTATTTCTTGGAGAAAGTTTTCATTTCAATATCACCATTGGATGCTGCCTACAAATTGTTTGATGATATGCCTATACCAACTTCTCTTCTTCGATAGTTAAATACTTATTTGTTTGATTGATTAAATAAATGGACCAATATAAATTGTGGGTATTTATTTTTTAATTAATTGGGAATTGTTGAATTACTCTTTAATTATGTGCTGAATTTTGATTTGAACCAAAAAGAATTGTGAGTATGCTGCATTTGAAATTTTGAAATTAAAATTTAAAATTTTTAACTGTAAATTTGGTTCAATATGCATCAATGTGCAATCCTGTAAAACAGTTAAAGTGTGTGTCTGAATGTTGGTTATGCAGTGCTAGAGTAATTTCATGGTTTACTTATTTCAACAACTTTAAATAATATTAGAAATTCAGAGCTAAAGATGCGTTCTGCAATGGGGAATATATCTGACTCTCCAAAGCTAATTCGAAGAGCATATTCTTAATGCACCTGTATTTTTGAAATTATCGTATTGTTAAGATAAATTAAGTGAATTGTAGTTGCATATAGATAATTCAAAATTGCATATAAACAAAATGGTTATTAGTGTTTTTTGGCTTATAACAACTTTGGTGTTCATGCTTTAATAATATAAAAAGTACTTGATTATCTTGTATGTTTACGCAAACAGTCCCGAGGTCGTTTCAACAACATACCAAGTTGAATTCATAAGTGGGGTCTTCGAAAGAAAGCATACACGCAGACTTTACTTCTACTTTATAGAGGTAGAGAGTTGTTTCCAAAGGACTCTCCACTCCCTCTTAGTCTTTCAATGATTTCTAATTCATTCCAAATAAAAAACAACTCACGTTCATGAACAAACAAGAAAACAAGTACATTGCCTTTTCTAAGACTAAATATGTTCAAATTGTTAGTTTGCATTCTGTTAGGTTGTAATCAATTTCTCATTGTATAGTTTCCACTATTTCACTAAAATAGTTTATACCATAGCAGAATTAGATACTATTGTGCATTCATTGTAGCTAGCTAGGTGAAAGACTGAAAGCTGTTAGTTGAGTCGATCAGAAGGGTTAGTAGTTAGTTGAGCCCAACTATCAAGGAATGATCTAGAAGGTTCCAGATAATAGATATTTTGGTGCTTCATGTCAGTCTATATATAGTAGTAGTAAGAGAGAAAAAAGACTTGTACATTATATTTTTCCTTCAGAAATAAAACTTTTCAAGTTTCATCCTCTTTATTTGTCTACTTGGTGAGCTTGAGTCAATGGAGAATTA